>NC_089173.1:1934019-2132607 GCF_009819655.1 Sylvia atricapilla | reverse complement strand
GGAAAAAAAAATTCTTAGAGTAAAAAGAAACAAAACCTAACCCCCAACAATGACACATCTTACTGATTTGTTAAAAAAATATGGATATTGGTCTAATACCGATATCCAACTATGATGGACAAAGACTCTCTAACAGTTTGAAGTTAGAAAGTGTATGTTTATTACGGCGCCGGGCAGCGTGAGGGATAGCTCAGATGATCACAGGGTCTTTTTATGTACAGGAGTATTCAATACCCAAAACACAAATGCATATTGATAACTCTGGTCCATCCCATTCCCCGCTTCATATGGTAATTAGCCAAAAAGCAATTAAGCATGCGTAGTTTGTTCTTTGAAATGGGTCGGTGGTCCTTCTTATGGGGTGGGGTCTCAAAATGATGAAGTAAGATGGGTCTTCCTCGCTTTGCCTTTTAACCTTTTAGTGTTGGTGACACCTGGATTCTGTTTTCTCAAGACTATCTGATTTATGATCACATTGTGTTCTTGGAGTCTACTGATTAAGTTGACAGGTCTCCTGATTTATCAGTTCCTTAAATCTGGCTTCTCTTTAAAAAAAGGGAAGTTTACCTCAACAATGTCTAGTTAGTAAAGGGAAGTCTACGTCAGCAATATCTAGTTTAACTAAAGTCCTTTATTCTTCAAAATTAATATCTCATTACTGTTGAAGTGAGATCAGGAAGATAAGCCAGATTTCTGACCAACAGACACTTTATGACTATAACTGCCACACCAAACTTAACAAAGCAGAAATTGTCTATACATTTTCCTGGAAATGAGGGGAGCTTCTCCCATAGATAGGGTTGCCTGTTTCATGGTTACTCCTGAGGGGTTAAGTGAAGGAATCTGTGTACATTATCAGCATTTTGGTGGTAAGTTACATTTGACTCCTAATCAATACTATTTCTTTTGCTAGCTTTAGTATAGGTACCTTGATATAGTGCATTGTTTTATTGTCCTGGGTTGTAGTTTAGGATGTATTCTATCACCATCTTCAGTTAATGGCCCATCAATGCCTTCTGCATGACTCAGAGATAACTCCCTCTGGGAGTTATCTCTCTCTTTAATAGGCCATCAAGGCCCTCTTCCATGACTCATCATCCCATTGTGAGATGCTCCGCCCATGGGGAAGAGCCAAGCATTCTCACCTGGATATAAGCTGGGATTTGGGACAGTAGAAGCAGCCCTCACCCACTGGATTCCCAGAGGACTGGAGCTACCAGACCTTTCTACAAGATTTCTGTTTCAGGAAGACCACCTCGTCTGGACTGTTTCCATCACCCTGATCAGGTTGTATTCTGACTCTGTCAATGGTTTTTCTTTTTGTATTTATTTTATTTTATTTTATTTTATTCTATTTTATTTTCCTTTTCTTCTCATTAAATTTTATTTCTGACTTAGAGCCTCTCACTTGGTTTGTTTTCAAAACCACAACATTTATTTTATGCTGTAATCTACTAGTAGTTATTTAGTTTTATATTGTCATAAGTAACTCTGATTAAGATCTTTTGTCTGTTATCTCTTGTCTTTTCAATAAAAAAATAAATTTTTATTAATAGACCTGATTTGCCACCATTGGAACTTGCAGACCAGAGTGGTTCCTTATATTTAAACTATTGCCAAAATCTGAGGCTAAGGCAGGATTTGTCTGAAGCTTCCACTTTTCCCAAGACATCCTCCCTGTCCTGAGCACCACTGGAGGGATGGGGAATGGGTACTGTTGTTAGTTTACCTCTGGCATTCCTTTCTCCTCACATTTTTCCCCACCTCCAGCATGGGTTTCTTCCCATAGGCTGCATTTCTCCAAGAACTGCTCCACTATGATTCTATTCCATGAGGTACAGTCCTTCAGGAAAATACTGCTCAAATGTGCATCCCCCATGAGCTGCAGCTCCTATCAGGACCCTGCTCCAGCACTGGCTGCAACTTCCTTCATGGCACATACATCTGCTCCACTGCAGTGTCCTCTACAGGCTGCAGTGTGGATATCTGCTCTAGCATTGCCCTCTCCATGAACTGTAGAGAATACCTGCTCTGCATGTGGTCCTGTCCTTGAGTTGCTGGAGGACAACCTGCTTCACTATGGTCTTCTCCATGGGCTGCAGGGGAACCTCTACACCCATGCCTCGAGCTTTTTTCTCTGACCCTGATGTCTTCAGGGTTGTTTCTCTCACATTTTTCCTCACTCCTCTCTCTCACAATTGCTACACAGTATTGTTCCTTTTCTTTTCTTTTCTTTTCTTTTCTTTTCTTTTCTTTTCTTTTCTTTTCTTTTCTTTTCTTTTCTTTTCTTTTCTTTTCTTTTCTTTTCTTTTCTTTTCTTTTCTTTTCTTTTCTTTTCTTTTACAGTGGTGTCACCAGCTTCACTGATTGGCTCAGCTTTAGCCTGCAGTGGATCAATTTTAAACCTGAATGAAACGTGAAAGCAGCCCCTGGTGTCTCATCACAAAGGCCACTCTTACAGCCTCTCCACTACTCAAACGTTGCCATATAAACACAATACAATCACGCAATGCATGTCTTAGCAGCTTAGCCTGGACTGTCAGTGAAAGTGGAATTTAATCTATGCACTAAAGGCACAACATAAGTAGCCCTTTCCTTATACCAAATATACTGATAGGGCTAGGAGATACAAGTGATTTCTTAAACCTCAGCACTTATGTTGCCTACAGATGTACACTAGAAGTCCAGCAATTTAAGAATCTTTTCTTTCTCTAAACCATCTACAGGCTACAAAGAGGTGACAGACTCTCTCTTCTCAAGTAGCCACTTGGACAAGACAAGGGACAATGGTGTGGTAAATGTAATGGATAAATTAGTGTATCAAAGATTTGGTCTATTAAAAAGCTACTCCAGGGCATCTCTGAGATTCCAAGACCTGTGGTGCAAGCTGTAAAACCACAACATTTGCAACAGAAGTGACATGGCTGGACTGGAGATGGCCCATTCATCAAGGATGGGCCTCCACTTCACAGCTGCTCGACATCTGATATCAACATTGATAGGGGATCCGGAGGATGATCAAATCAGCACCCCAAAGACGAGATCCGGGAAGACTATCAACGCTTTTTCATACTTATGGGAACCCCTTTCAAGACCTCGCTTGGAAATAAAGAGATACATGAATATTTGGACTTTCAATGGACTTAGCCTCAGGGCAAATAAACTGTATAAAAATCGTACACCGGGACCCAGTGTGTGTGGCTGAGGTTGGACGGTACTGTTGTTACTGTCACTCTGCCCACTCAGCATTTGATTGATGTACTCCGAATTTATTGTGGGTTTTTAATTTTTTTTTTAAAATTTGCTAAATAAATTCTGTTATTTTTAATTGGCTTCTTATAATTTATAACAATGGGTACAACTTACACTGGTAGAGGTTTCATCTCAATATAAGAAAGAATTTTTTTACAGTGAGAGAGATCAATCACTGGTACAACCTCCCCTGTGATGTAGTAGAGTCCCCATCACTGGGGGTTTTCATGATGTTATTGGACAGAGTGCTAAATAATCTCATCTAGGCTCCCTTTCTCATTATAGGTTGGGCTGCATGATTTTTCAAGGTCCCTTCCAACCTGGGCTGTTCTAAAATTCTATGATCTGTTATGCCCTCTGTGGTAGTTTGACACTGGGGAAGTGATTTTTCAGGTAGTAATAGCTAAACTAATTAGTGAGCGGTCTTGAAATTGACAGCTAATTGTAAGAGATGGTCTGAAGATCCCTATTCTGCCTCACAACCACCATCAAGGACAAAGATTGAAGCCCCCCAAGGGCTGAGACCCTTAAAATTCTAACACAGGGACAATGGCCTGAGTGAAGTAGGATGTTTGCCAAGTGTTGCCTGCAGGTGTGTTTGCTGGACCAAAACTGGTTTTTCATGGGAGCCAGTCCTGAAACAATGGGTTCTGATTGCTGCTGGGATGGGCATGTTCTGTTTCAGAACTGGCATGTCTGTACTTGTTTGCAATGGACTTTCTCTACTATCCTGTACTTGTTCCCTCGACATACTGTCCTGTTCTCTCCCCTAGTGGACCTCAAAAAGACTATAAATACCCCTGAGTTAACCAAAGCCTTTGAGATCTCCCCACGGAAGAAGACGGATCTGTTGGCCTGATCACGAGGATTTCATCTCTCCATTGGTAGCTATTACCCCCCTCTGTTTTTCTCTCTCTCTATCCTTTATTTACTTTCTAATCCTTCTGTCGCATTTGCTGTTGGCACTCAATGAAGGTGCATTTGTTTTGATTAATACTGAAATCGCCTCTGTGTTGTTTTTGCACTCTGAGACCAGTTAACGAACCATTACGACCCCCACTTGCAATAGCGGATTGTGACACTAATATAGCCAAGAGGCATTATATATTTATGTGAACACACAGGGTTAAATATCGGAGGATCCCAGGAAACTTCCCTTTTTCCTTCCTGCCTTGGAACAGGTAACAGGGCTGGCCCTGCTCTGCCATGTGGCTTCCCTGGGCCTGGTGGCCCGGCCGGGCCTGCCACTCCTCCCTGTGGGGGGGAAGCCGGCCCTGGCCTGGCCATGCCGACAGGCCCCCTCAGCTGCCAGCAGGGGGAAGGGAAGGCTACAGCTTAACATCTAGCTAACTTTAAAGCCTAGCCCCCCTGGCTGAGAGAGATGTTCTGCGGGCCCCAGGAATCAGCTCCGAGCTGGGCCACTCCAGATGAGACCAAGGGGTGGAGGGAGAGGCATCCACCAGCCTACCTAACTACTGAGATTCCTGACTACCCAGGGTGCTCTGATCTCTCAGCATGAGCTCCCTCACCCCCACCAGCCTGGCTTTAAAATTTGACACCATGAGCAGAAGCCAGAGGGAGAGAGGACCTGGGCAAGATATTAACTCTTTCCTGGCACAGATGAAACTTCCAAAACCCTAACCTTTCTCTGAATGAGAGGAAAGGGACAGAGTAAACCTAGAGAAGACATGACATAAGACGGAAGTCAGTGAAGAGAGAGTGGGGGTAGGGATTTGAGGAGTTGCCATTTTAGGCTGGACTTCTCTTATGGGCCATGGTAGTGAACTGTAATATATTAGTATACCCCTTTAAACCATGGGAAAAACATGCATTTTGGGGAGATGATTATTCAGATTTGTGGATTTGAGCAAAGGTATCTGTGATGGACTGAGTGAATATTGAACTAGTAGCTGTGATCCTGTGATCCCATGAGATGTTTGAACAGAGAGATAAGCCCTCTGCGCCAGTGAAGAAGTGAGAAGACATCTCTGTCCCCTGAGATGAAGAATCCTTGAAGAATCCTTTGCCTTCGGAAATGTTTATCTTTAAAATAACACCTCAGTATGCATGAGTTCATGACCCATAATGCAGCTGTGGGAAGGCTGTGTGATATGGGAGGGACTTCACAAAGGCAGGTTCCCAGGCAGCTGTTTTTGTAACAGTTAAAAACCACAAGAAAATTGTTCTAGGTTGTCAGTGGGGAAAATTCCATGGTAAACTAAGAGAGACTCCTCTCCCCAAAGAACTGATGAATGCTTATTTTTAAATGGTGAAACTGACTGAAAATTTTTGCAGTGTGAGGCAACAGTGATCATTGTGTCCAGAGAGGTTACAGCCCCTGGGAGGGAAACAGATGAAACAAGTCTCTGTTTTGTTAAGCTTGAGAATCCATTTTTATTTCCCCCCGAGCCAAGGAGGGAGGAGAAGACGAAGAGACTGCAGGAGCAGGGTCATGGGGTTTTATAGGGTATTGCACGGGAGGAGTCTTAGGGTTTGGGTCAAGGGAGGAGATAACATAGGCAGAGTAAGATCAGATTTCAGCCTCCTCAGAACAGGAGGACTCTGCAGAAAATCACAGGTTTTGTCTCTTTATGTTGTTTGTGGGAAAGTGAACGCTTGTATGGGGAGAAGGAGAGTTTTGAAAATTTCATTTTGATTTCCATTTTCTTCCTTTAGTGTGTGTCAATAAATCTATCTTTGTACCCTTTGAGTTTGGGCCTGCTTTGCTTTATCCCTAATCCTATCTCACAGCAGAAAAGACACTCAAACCACTACACTAAATTTGGCAAACAGAATTTGATGAACATGAAACCATTACACCCCCCCACCAGAAGTGATAAATAAAATGCATGTATTCGCTTTTCAGCTTTCCAGTGCAATATTCTGAAGTTAGTAACAGTGACCATCTTTGGCAGAGGGATAGGAAGGACCCTAAATTGTGAGAGTTTATCTGGAGGAAACTTCAGTGCAGATTAATCAGTGCTCATGCAAACTTTGTTTCAGAATCACAGCAAATCTCTTTTTAAAGAACAATTGACTACTTGCAATGTGGAAAAAAATTACAACTTCTTATTGATGCTTTTTTCTTTTATATATTCTCTATATTTTTTGCACATATATTTGTAGCTCTGCAGCCTGTTATTGTATTTGTAGCTAGTTTTCCCAGTACTTTTCCCTACTTTTTTCCTAGGCAGAAAGACCAAACACATTCCAGAGCTCCAATCCCTGGGGGGTACAAGGCCCCTATCCTATCTTGGTTCTTCCTAGGAACCAAGGCCAAAACCAGCTGTTTGAGACACATTTTTATAAACATAGTTGAGTCTCATCTAAGGAGCGGACAGGATTCAGAGACAGCTGAACGGGGGGGAGGGGGGAGGGGGGGGAGGGAATTACCTCACCTCTTATGTATCTAATTGGTGATTTCTGTCAATTATGCTAATTTACTAAACTTATGAAACTGTGTTCACTCCATGTGGGGGTGGGCATTTTGTGGACATTTTCCATATCTGCCCCTGGAGGCCCCCAATAAAGACCAGTCTTTATATTACCTCCTATACTAATATTATCTCAAAAGTGTATTGTTTTATTTCCAGGTTCTTTAAGGCATCCTCATAAACAATGTAGTCTTTCTAATGACCTACCTATGCTATTTATAGCTATATAGAAAGAGGGATATCTATAGGCAATGTTCAAATGAGTGCTGGATGGATACTCCCAAGACTGGAAAAAAGAAAACTTCCGACTTCTGGCAATGTGAGAAAGACTCTTTGCCCACAGAATACATACAGTACCCTAGTAAGAGGTGAGAAGGAACAAACTTCTGAGTCTCCAAGGTGAACTGCTCCAGTAGACATACTCTGAGTGATGGAAAACTGGAAAAACTGCAAAGCTAGAGCAGAGACAGAGACTCAGTGTGTGGGAGGCCAGGAGTGAAGGCAGTCAAACCCCACCTGTACAAAAGCCACCCCCAGGGAGCGGGCAAACAACACATAGCATGTAAGCCAGTGTGGGTGAGGCAGTTTGCACAGAAGTTTGCACAAGAAGGGTGTGCAGGGAGCATGCAGTCCTCCTACTGACTCAAGAGGCGAGGCCAAATAGTGGTCGTCACCCTCCCAGATGAAACCTAGCTATGGTTTCCACTTGCCAGAAAGCCTTTGCCAAAAGGCATGTGGTGACCCAGACGGAGCTCATGCTCAAACATGCAGCTATCCAGGACTCGAGCTGCAGGCAGTGCCACAACCTGTCACTGGCATCAGAGGGCAGCAGAGTTAACACCTGTGTGAGGGGCAACCAGGTGGATGATCTGCTCAGCCTGGTGGCAGAGCTGAAAGAGGAAGTAGAAAGGTTAAGGAGTATCAGGGAGTGTGAAGGGGAGATAAACTGGTGGAACTAGTCTACCATCCCTGAGACAGATGGACACACCACAATAAGCAGAGGATCCCCTGCCCTCTCACCACAAGGCAGAAGGAGGTAACCTAAGAGACAAGGAGGAATGGAAACAGGTTTCTGCTTGGGCAGCAGGTGAATCCCCTCCTGGCTTCCCTCGCCTTCCCAGGTGCCCTTACACATTAGGTTTGAGGCTCTGGAACTTGAGGGCCAGGCAAATGATGATGCAAATGTTCATCTAGGGGATTGTCTAGGGCAAGTCAGCCAATCTCATGCATTACAGCTCCCTTGGTGAAGAAAGAAAGGTAATTGTTGTAGGTGACTCCCTTCTGAGAGGAACAGATGTCCTGATATGCTGGCTAGATCCATCCCACAGGGAAGTCTACTGCCTCCCTGGAGCCCAGGTAAGAGATATTACTAGGAAACTCACATGTCTGGTACAGCCCTCTGATTATTACCCACTATTGGTTGTCCAGGTCAGTAGTGGTGATGTTGAAGAGAGAAGTCCAAGGGCGATCAAAAGAAACTTCAGGGCATTTGGGCAATTGGTTGAAGGGACAGTAGCACAGGTAGTGTTTTCTTCAATCCCTTCAGTAGGAGGAAAGAATACTGAAAGGAACGGAAGCCACCTGATTAACTTGGCTCAGAGGCTGGTGCCATCACTGGAATGCTGGCTCTGTATGTTAGGGACTGTTTTGATTGTATGGAGCTCAAGGATAGTGATGATAAGGTTGAGTGTCTATGGGTGAGAATCAGGGGGGAAGGCTAACAAGGCTGATGTCCTGGTGGGAATCTGTTATAGACCACCCAATCAGGATGAAGAGACAGAAAATGCATTCTACAAATGGCTGGCAGATGTCTCACATCTGCTGAAAATTCAGCACAGTGGAGAGAAAATAGTCTAGGAAGTTGTTGGAGTGTCTGGAAGAGAACTTCCTGACAGCTGGTAAGAGAGCCTTCCAGGGGTGAGGCCCCTCTGGACCTGCTGTTTATGACTAGAGAAGGGTTGGAGTGGTAAAGTTAGGGTCCCTTTTGAGAGGTCGGACTGAGCTACAACATATACACTGATGCAGTGATTCATGTCGCACTGACGTTTATTGTTTGTACATCCATATTTATTCCCTTACAACTTTATGGACATTACAAGGCACCCAAAGAATGTACACATTTGCCACCTTAAGGAGGCCACAGTCTAAGTGCTATAGATCTACATGTGAGCACCCATTAGAACCCGGAATACCTTAAGAGAGAGAGGTGAATTTTTTGCTGCGCCACAACTTGAATTTCCAATGCGCCACAAAGGCCCACAGGTCCCGCAGACTCAAGGAGCCCACAGGCCCCACAGGCCAAGGGGCCCAGTCTGGAATTGCTCACACCTCATTCCAAATATAAAAACTCTGCAACAATTCCCCCTTTTTCTTTTTGAGAAATTCAGACTGAATCAAAGGCACGACTCAGCAATTTTTGCATACAGCGTAGTAGGCAAGGCACACACACTAAAACAATTACAATTGCAATACCACACATAATATTAAAACGAACCAAGTCTTTGACCCAACCAGTCAAACTCCATGAATCGAACCATTGGTCAAAAGGAGCGTTCCTCAGTTGCGCGAATTGCTTATAGATGGACTGTGAATGGTAATTTAAATATTATTTATAACTTAATTTAACTTAGCTTATCTTAACATAACTTAACTTATCTTAACGTAACTTAACTTATGTAATTGATATAACTTATTTAACTTACTTAACTGGTATAACTTGGCCAAGTTATAATTTATACTATATACTATATACTATATACTATATACTTATAACTCTATTTAACTTAACTCTATGTAACTTAATTCTATGACTGTATTTATAAGACTACTTTGTAACTGTTACACCGTATAAACACAGAGCATGTCAGACAAATAGTGGGCATCAACATTGTTGACACTATTTCGTGGTATTTCTGACTGAGGACATGCACGGGCGAATCGACTCAGTACCCAAACAGATCCAGATCCTTTCCTGATCAACTCAGTGAAAGCCTCTGATCTGTTCATAATCAGACTTTTTGGCTGGACAGGCAAAAACAAGCACTCGAGGATGATTGGCGTCTCCCCCTTTTCTTTCTGCCGTTGAAAAACAATGGCAAACGGACAGTTAAAGGCATTAGACAGAAAAAGTGACAAAGGGAGTTGTTCCAAACGTCGAGCACTCCAGCCATGCTGTAATTTCTCTGAAATTCGATATAAAGCCTCACAAATTGTGACAATATTCCGTTGTATGAGTGTCCTTATTACATTTTTGGCACCACACAGCCTTTTGACAAGTCTGCCTTATGTGACCAGATTCACCACATTTGTAACAAGTGATGGTGCTTGGATGCAGCAATTCGTCATCATGGTCAGAACACTTGCTTTCCCCACCGGATCCACCTGACAAGGCAGCTGCAATGATGTGACCTTGGTTTTCCACAGCATCGTGGACAGCTGTTGCAAGTGCTGCAATCTAACTAGTTTGCTCTGCTCGCGTTGCAACCACCAGCATTTCATCCACTGGAGTGCCTTGTGGAAGAGTGGCTAAAATGGTCCTTGTATGTGCATTGGCATTCTCAAAGGCTAGAGAGCGAAGCAAATGTTCTTGTACCTCTGGTGTCATATCTGGTGCATCCTTCAGAGCAGCCGACAATCTATCAACAAATTGTCCATATGCTTCCACGGCACCCTGCTTTATTGTAGAATAGGGTGCTGGTTTTTTCTTATCTGGAACTAAAAGCAATGCCTTGTGGGCTAGCGATTGAGACAATTGATGGAGTTCTAATGGAAAGGTGACCTGAACATTGGTCGTTGCATAGGGTCCGTGACCTATTAACATGTCAGGCTGTAGGCCATATAAAGGATCTCCCAGAGTTTGGTGTCAGTTAGCTTCTTCAATCGCTAACCGTCTCCATTCACGTTCAAAAATAAGAAGTTGTGATGGAGTTAACAACAGTGAGGCAATGCTGGTGCAATCTGCAGGACAAAGCACATCTGCTGTAAAAATGTATTGAATGATATTCCTGGCTGCTTCTGATCTGATACCATAATTTGTAACTGTTTGTTTCGCTGACTGTAGAAACTTCCACTCATGAGGCTCCCAGGTAGCGTTTCCATTATTGATGATAACTGGACAAGACAAGGCACCTGCAGTTTCCCAGTCTCCCTCCAGCATAGCATTCTTCTGAACTGCAGCCCAGCGCCTTTCAATAGGATTACTTGACATGGCTGTTAGTGACACCTGCTGGGTCAACGGGAGAACTGCCGGTGCAGGGGCTGCTGTTGGCACAAGTGAAGGATTGTCTCCTCCCTGTGACTGTGACTGTTTTCATTTCTCGAGCAAGTCTTGTCGAGTGGACAGTTCAGCAAGCTTAGCTATTATCTGTTGTAAGTCCTTTCCGTGCTGCGAAGTTACATGAGATCGCTGCTCGCCATGCAAATTGTCATTAAGTCCGTCATTGTCAGAGTTGAACTCTGGGTCATGGGGAAGAGGGAAATCCGTGGCAGCTACAGAGGTTTGCGTCTGCGTTGCTGTGACTTTGGCCGCCGTTGCCAGGGGAGATGGAGCCACCCCGCCTTCCACAAGCCCTGCGGCTTCCCGAGTTCCGGGGGAGGGAAGGGGCTGTGACGCTGCGCCGCTGTCTCCGCCTTGCGCTCTGCCCCCTTGCGTCATGCCTGTGGCCAACCCCCTCTCGTCACCGACTCCGCCTGCCATCTCCTCTTTCACCACGCCCCCAGACTCTAGCGGGCGTGCTCCTTCCCGAACAGGGTCAGTTCCCGCTGGAGCAGCCGGGGCCACATCCGGTCCTTGGACATGCTGAATCACATCCTGCAATGTGGGGCTCACTGGAGCCCGCGTTCCTTTCATGGGGCAGGTGTTATAAATACCGAAATATCTCTCCAGCCTAGAGGGTTTTCGCGTCTCGCTACTTTTGATCCCCGCACCGATCTTGGAGGGCTTCTGATCCTCCGCGCTTTCAGATCTCTCACCCTCCAGAGCCTGAATTGCGGCTTCTGCAGCCTTCCGCTCGGCCGCCAGCATTTGTAAGGTAACCAAGGTCTTTTTCCACACCATTCCTAGTTCTTGAGCGATCTTCCCTTCTTTTCCACCACTGATCGCACAGTCCCACAGCATTTCTCCTATCTCTCGCCACTCCGTCTCACTAAAGACAAGTGACGGCTTTTTCAGCTTTCCCCGCTTCCTGGCCCATAGGGCCAACTGTTTTAAGTCCGCTTCTTTAATTTTTCTCCTCTCTTAGAAATAATATTGACAAGAAGTCGCGTAGCTGCCTGCATTTCTCGATCCATGTTTTTTTTCCCACTGTCTCTTTGTTCCGCAGCGTACGCAGTCTTACCTTCCACCAGTGTGTGTCGCTGTAGCCTAACGGATCGCTACTGCGACCACCTTCCGACCCCTCGTGCTTTCTGCCTCTGCATGCTCCCCCGGCCGAACTGAGCCGACTCGGTTCTGAAGCGAGCACTCCTGCCTCCAGGAGACCGCAAACTGTCCACGTCCTGGGGATGACGCGTGATTCATCCATGATCCACGATGAATCCTGTGGAATGCTCCGCGACCAGCACGAGTTAGCGATTCCACACGGCCCACATCTGAGCCGACTCCCCGATACCGCAAATCAGGGGAGCCCCGCTAAACCCCTCTTTTTGGCCAGCGGACCGTACCCACCCACGTTCGGGGGGAGGGTTACAGTAACTAAAGCAAGGGTCCCTGTTTTCAGGCGCCAGTTAAAGTAAGGGTCCCTTTTGAGAGGTCGGACTGAGCTACAACATATACACTGATGCAGTGATTCATGTCGCACTGACGTTTATTGTTTGTACATCCATATTTATTCCCTTACAACTTTATGGACATTACAAGGCACCCAAAGAATGTACACATTTGCCACCTTAAGGAGGCCACAGTCTAAGTGCTATAGATCTACATGTGAGCACCCGTTAGAACCCGGAATACCTTAAGAGAGAGAGGTGAATTTTTTGCTGCGCCACAACTTGAATTTCCAATGCGCCACAAAGGCCCACAGGTCCCGCAGACTCAAGGAGCCCACAGGCCCCACAGGCCAAGGGGCCCAGTCTGGAATTGCTCACACCTCATTCCAAATATAAAAACTCTGCAACAATTCCCCCTTTTTCTTTTTGAGAAATTCAGACTGAATCAAAGGCACGACTCAGCAATTTTTGCATACAGCGTAGTAGGCAAGGCACACACACTAAAACAATTACAATTGCAATACCACACATAATATTAAAACGAACCAAGTCTTTGACCCAACCAGTCAAACTCCATGAATCGAACCATTGGTCAAAAGGAGCGTTCCTCAGTTGCGCGAATTGCTTATAGATGGACTGTGAATGGTAATTTAAATATTATTTATAACTTAATTTAACTTAGCTTATCTTAACATAACTTAACTTATCTTAACGTAACTTAACTTATGTAATTGATATAACTTATTTAACTTACTTAACTGGTATAACTTGGCCAAGTTATAATTTATACTATATACTATATACTATATACTATATACTTATAACTCTATTTAACTTAACTCTATGTAACTTAATTCTATGACTGTATTTATAAGACTACTTTGTAACTGTTACACCGTATAAACACAGAGCATGTCAGACAAATAGTGGGCATCAACATTGTTGACACTATTTCGTGGTATTTCTGACTGAGGACATGCACGGGCGAATCGACTCAGTACCCAAACAGATCCAGATCCTTTCCTGATCAACTCAGTGAAAGCCTCTGATCTGTTCATAATCAGACTTTTTGGCTGGACAGGCAAAAACAAGCACTCGAGGATGATTGGCGTCTCCCCCTTTTCTTTCTGCCGTTGAAAAACAATGGCAAACGGACAGTTAAAGGCATTAGACAGAAAAAGTGACAAAGGGAGTTGTTCCAAACGTCGAGCACTCCAGCCATGCTGTAATTTCTCTGAAATTCGATATAAAGCCTCACAAATTGTGACAATATTCCGTTGTATGAGTGTCCTTATTACATTTTTGGCACCACACAGCCTTTTGACAAGTCTGCCTTATGTGACCAGATTCACCACATTTGTAACAAGTGATGGTGCTTGGATGCAGCAATTCGTCATCATGGTCAGAACACTTGCTTTCCCCACCGGATCCACCTGACAAGGCAGCTGCAATGATGTGACCTTGGTTTTCCACAGCATCGTGGACAGCTGTTGCAAGTGCTGCAATCTAACTAGTTTGCTCTGCTCGCGTTGCAACCACCAGCATTTCATCCACTGGAGTGCCTTGTGGAAGAGTGGCTAAAATGGTCCTTGTATGTGCATTGGCATTCTCAAAGGCTAGAGAGCGAAGCAAATGTTCTTGTACCTCTGGTGTCATATCTGGTGCATCCTTCAGAGCAGCCGACAATCTATCAACAAATTGTCCATATGCTTCCACGGCACCCTGCTTTATTGTAGAATAG
Organism: Sylvia atricapilla; assembly: GCF_009819655.1. Classification (NCBI taxonomy): domain Eukaryota; kingdom Metazoa; phylum Chordata; class Aves; order Passeriformes; family Sylviidae; genus Sylvia; species Sylvia atricapilla. The sequence continues at coordinate 2,118,474 of NC_089173.1, read as the reverse complement.
GGTGCTGGTTTTTTTCTTATCTGGAACTAAAAGCAATGCCTTGTGGGCTAGCGATTGAGACAATTGATGGAGTTCTAATGGAAAGGTGACCTGAACATTGGTCGTTGCATAGGGTCCGTGACCTATTAACATGTCAGGCTGTAGGCCATATAAAGGATCTCCCAGAGTTTGGTGTCAGTTAGCTTCTTCAATCGCTAACCGTCTCCATTCACGTTCAAAAATAAGAAGTTGTGATGGAGTTAACAACAGTGAGGCAATGCTGGTGCAATCTGCAGGACAAAGCACATCTGCTGTAAAAATGTATTGAATGATATTCCTGGCTGCTTCTGATCTGATACCATAATTTGTAACTGTTTGTTTCGCTGACTGTAGAAACTTCCACTCATGAGGCTCCCAGGTAGCGTTTCCATTATTGATGATAACTGGACAAGACAAGGCACCTGCAGTTTCCCAGTCTCCCTCCAGCATAGCATTCTTCTGAACTGCAGCCCAGCGCCTTTCAATAGGATTACTTGACATGGCTGTTAGTGACACCTGCTGGGTCAACGGGAGAACTGCCGGTGCAGGGGCTGCTGTTGGCACAAGTGAAGGATTGTCTCCTCCCTGTGACTGTGACTGTTTTCATTTCTCGAGCAAGTCTTGTCGAGTGGACAGTTCAGCAAGCTTAGCTATTATCTGTTGTAAGTCCTTTCCGTGCTGCGAAGTTACATGAGATCGCTGCTCGCCATGCAAATTGTCATTAAGTCCGTCATTGTCAGAGTTGAACTCTGGGTCATGGGAAGAGGGAAATCCGTGGCAGCTACAGAGGTTTGCGTCTGCGTTGCTGTGACTTTGGCCGCCGTTGCCAGGGGAGATGGAGCCACCCCGCCTTCCACAAGCCCTGCGGCTTCCCGAGTTCCGGGGGAGGGAAGGGGCTGTGACGCTGCGCCGCTGTCTCCGCCTTGCGCTCTGCCCCCTTGCGTCATGCCTGTGGCCAACCCCCTCTCGTCACCGACTCCGCCTGCCATCTCCTCTTTCACCACGCCCCCAGACTCTAGCGGGCGTGGCTCCTTCCCGAACAGGGTCAGTTCCCGCTGGAGCAGCCGGGGCCACATCCGGTCCTTGGACATGCTGAATCACATCCTGCAATGTGGGGCTCACTGGAGCCCGCGTTCCTTTCATGGGGCAGGTGTTATAAATACCGAAATATCTCTCCAGCCTAGAGGGTTTTCGCGTCTCGCTACTTTTGATCCCCGCACCGATCTTGGAGGGCTTCTGATCCTCCGCGCTTTCAGATCTCTCACCCTCCAGAGCCTGAATTGCGGCTTCTGCAGCCTTCCGCTCGGCCGCCAGCATTTGTAAGGTAACCAAGGTCTTTTTCCACACCATTCCTAGTTCTTGAGCGATCTTCCTTCTTTTCCACCACTGATCGCACAGTCCCACAGCATTTCTCCTATCTCTCGCCACTCCGTCTCACTAAAGACAAGTGACGGCTTTTTCAGCTTTCCCCGCTTCCTGGCCCATAGGGCCAACTGTTTTAAGTCCGCTTCTTTTAATTTTTCTCCTCTCTTAGAAATAATATTGACAAGAAGTCGCGTAGCTGCCTGCATTTCTCGATCCATGTTTTTTTCCCACTGTCTCTTTGTTCCGCAGCGTACGCAGTCTTACCTTCCACCAGTGTGTGTCGCTGTAGCCTAACGGATCGCTACTGCGACCACCTTCCGACCCCTCGTGCTTTCTGCCTCTGCATGCTCCCCCGGCCGAACTGAGCCGACTCGGTTCTGAAGCGAGCACTCCTGCCTCCAGGAGACCGCAAACTGTCCACGTCCTGGGGATGACGCGTGATTCATCCATGATCCACGATGAATCCTGTGGAATGCTCCGCGACCAGCACGAGTTAGCGATTCCACACGGCCCACATCTGAGCCGACTCCCCGATACCGCAAATCAGGGGAGCCCCGCTAAACCCCTCTTTTTGGCCAGCGGACCGTACCCACCCACGTTCGGGGGGAGGGTTACAGTAACTAAAGCAAGGGTCCCTGTTTTCAGGCGCCAGTTAAAGTAAGGGTCCCTTTTGAGAGGTCGGACTGAGCTACAACATATACACTGATGCAGTGATTCATGTCGCACTGACGTTTATTGTTTGTACATCCATATTTATTCCCTTACAACTTTATGGACATTACAAGGCACCCAAAGAATGTACACATTTGCCACCCTAAGGAGGCCACAGTCTAAGTGCTATAGATCTACATGTGAGCACCCGTTAGAACCCGGAATACCTTAAGAGAGAGAGGTGAATTTTTTGCTGCGCCACAACTTGAATTTCCACTGCGCCACAAAGGCCCACAGGTCCCGCAGACTCAAGGAGCCCACAGGCCCCACAGGCCAAGGGGCCCAGTCTGGAATTGCTCACACCTCACTCCAAATATAAAAACTCCGCAACAGAGTGGTGGTCAGAGGCTGTCTTGGGCACAGCAACCACAAAATTATAGTTTTCAATTCTTGGTTAAGTAAGGAAGGGGGTCAAAAAACCATCTACCTTGGACTTCCATAGGGCAGACTTTGGCCTGTTCAGGACACTGATTCAGAGAGTCCCTTGCGAAGCAGTCATTAATAAAAAATGGGGTCCATGAAGGCTGGACATTCTTCAAGAAGGAAATCTTAAAGGTACTGGAGAAGCCTGTCCCTATGTGCTGAAAGATGAGCCGGCAGGGAAAAAGATCAGCCTGGCTGAACAGGGAGCTTTCACTGAGACTCAGGAAAAAAATCCAGTTTACTACCTTTGGAAGGATTGGCAGGCAACTCAGGAAGGGTACAAGGATATATCTATGTCATATATAGAGGAAATTAGAAATGTGAAAGCCCAGCTAAAACTCAATCTGCCCACTGCTGTGAAAGATAATTGAAAGTGTTTTTACAAATACATTAACAAAAAGAGGTCCAAGGAGAATCTCCATTTCTTATTGGATGTGGGGAGGAACATTGTCACTAAGGATGAGGAAAAGGCTGAAGTAAATACCTTCTTTGCCAGAAAGACCAGTTATACTCAGGCAACCAGGCCCCTGAGCGGACAGACGGGGACAGGGAGTAGAATAAACCCTTCATAATTCAGGAGGAGGTAGTTACTGACCTGCTATGCCACCAAGATACTCACAAGTCTATGGGGCTGGATGGGATCCACTTGAGAGTACCGATGGAACTGGCAGAAGAGCTTGCCAAGCCACTCTCCATCATCTCCATCTCCATTTATCAGCAGTTCTGGCTAACTGGGGAGGTCCCAGGCAAGTGGAAGTTGGCCAGTGTGACACCCATGTACAAGAAGGGTTGGAAGGTGCATACAGGGAACTACAGGCCTGTCAATCTGACCTCGGTGCCATGCAAGGTCATGGGGATCATCTTGAGTGCCATCATGCAACAAGTACAGGACAACCAGGGGATCAGACCCAGCCAGCATGGGTTTAGGAAAGGCAGGCATGATCAACCTGATCTCCTTTTATGACCAAGAGACCTGACTAGTGGATGAGGGAAAGGCTGTGGATGTTGTCTACCTTGGATTTAGTAAAGCCTTTAACACTGTTTCCCACAGCATTATCCTGGAAAAACTGGCCTCCTATGGTGTGGATGGGTATACGCTTTGCTGGGGAAAAAACTGGCTGAATGGCTGGGCCCAAAGAGTGGTAGCAAATGGAGTTAAATCCAGTTGGTAACTGCTCACTAGTGGTGTCCCCCAGGGCTCAGTTTTGGGGCCAGTCCTGTTTAATATCTTTATCAAGAATCTGGATGAGGGGATCGAGTGAAACTTCAGCAAGTTTGCACATGACACCAAATTGGGTGGAACTTCTGGAAGTATTCAGAAAATGTGTGGATGCGGCACTCGGGGACATGGTTTAGTGGTGAACACAGTGGTGCTTGGTTAATGCTTGGACTCAATGATCTTAAGAGATCTTTTCCAGTCTTAGTGATTCTATGATTCTATTCTATGTGACATATGAGGAGATGATGATAGAGCTGGTTTCTTCAGCCTTCACAAGAGAAGATCCAAAAGGAATCCCATTTTCAACAATTACTTAATAGAAGAATGTAGAGAAGATAGAGTCAGACTTCTAGGAGGTGCACAGAGACAGGATAAGAGGCAGTGGACACAACCTGCAACAAGGGCAATTCCACTTAGTTCTTTTCCAGTAAGGTTGTCAAGCCCTGGGACAAGGGCCCAAAGAAGTTGTGAAAACTATTTGTGGAGATATTCAGAACTCAAATGAACAAGGTCTCAAGCAACCTGCTTTGAGCACATGATTGAACTTAATACCTCCCAACACCCCTTCCAACCTAGTTTGTTCTATGACTACAATTTAGTTATTTAGAGATTTCTCACCTATGGAGAAATGCACTGTATCAGTGTTTATTTTTTAATCATAAGAATGTTTAACTCCTTGTCTTGGGGTTATGTAACCAAAAAATTTTTTATCCTATTCCATCTGTTGAAACCAGCTGGGGAGGTGTAACTCCAGGGGAAGTATCTCTTTTTATCTCTTGTAACTCCAGGGGGAAATGGGGCTGCTGCCTTCTTATAATGGGCCAGCTGTTAAAACCGGGTAGGGCATTTTCCCTTCTCTTTCCACCCTCCGGGGGATATCTTTTGGTAATGGGCCATTAAGGCTCACCAATGACATGACACATTACATCATCCCATTGTGAGATGCTCCACCCAGTGGGGGAGGCAAACCATTCCTACACAGATAAAAAACTGAGACATAGGGACACCAGGCATCTGGTTTTCCACTGGATTCCCGAAGGAAGACCAGACCCATTACTGGACCCTTTTTTCTACAAGGACCATCTCTACTCCAACAGAACTACATCTGCCACTCCAGGAGGGCTTACTTTGGATTGCTTCCAACACCCTGACCAACAGGGCATCAGGTTGTATTTCTGACTGTCAGGGTTTCTAGGATTTTTTGTTTGTTTTGTTTGCTTGTTTTTTATACTACTATATTTGTATTCTTAATATTTCCAGTAAAGAACTGTTATTCCTATTCCCAAATCTTTGCCTGAAAAGTCTTTAATTGCAAAATTATAATAATTTGGAAGAGGGGGTTTACATTCTCCATTCCAAGGGAAACTCCAGTGTAGCAAGGGTCCTTACTATTAGGAGATCGGACAGAACAGATGACACATCTAACCGATGCGGCTTCTATGTCGAATTCCCATTTATTATCAGCCCGCAGCGACTTATATAGGTTTACCACATAGTTTACAGTTACAGGCTATACAAAGAATCCAAACAAGCCTTATTTATCTAAGTCTTAAGGTGGCTAAAGTGTTAGAACTACAATTCTACATTTAAAACCCATTACTTCCCAGAACACCTTAATATAAACTGTGAGTTTTCTACTGTGCCACAACTGTGAATTTCTGACTGCGTCACTGTGGCCTGCAGGCCCCGTGGGCTCAGGGGCCCACAGGCCCTGCAGGCCAAAGGGCCCAGTCTGGAATTGCTCACCCTCAATCAATCCAAATATCTAAAAAATTTCAACACTCCAGCTTTCCCTGGCAGATACATGTCTTGCCAAACCAAGATACTCCTCCACTCCAGCTCTTGTAAAATTCTCACTTTTTACTGTGGATGTATTAGGTATAAATTTCAGGGTTTCAGTAGCAGTGGGTTGCAAGGGTGATCTATATGGGAGGAAGCCATGAACTGCCTTGTGCCAGTTAGCCAGTTCCAGCCAGCTCTGAAACTGATGTTGTTAGGATAGGGTTAATAATTTCTGTTACCACAGAAGCTGGGAATAGAACCTCAGCTTCACTGCAACCAGGATGTTGCTTCCATTGTTCCAGCCAAATCAAGTATAACTTTGCCTGGGTAATCGGGATAGGGGGAGAAGAAGATTGGGACGGCTTGTACTTGGAAATTAAGTAAGTCGGGTGAAACTGTACGTAATCATCATAAGATAGATGATCGAATTGTAATGATTGTTGGTAGCTGAACATGATTATTATTTCTAACTAGAATCATGAGAATCACAAGGGAAAATATTCACCAAAACTCATGCTTGGGTATATACAATAGAACAATGGAGGTTAATGTTTAACATAGAGTTGTGTAACGGAGGGGTATAATATTGGGGCCTTCTTGGACCCTTGCTGGAGTTGGATTTGGGTCTGTACTCCGACTCCCAATAAAGCACCTTATAATCATTCCGATGATTATGCGTATTCCTTGCTAACAATGTAAACAACCCATTTCATGACAACTTTAGCCAGAGAAGCATGTGACATTTCTCAACCATAGTAAAGACATGAGCAGCAGATGCTGGAGGAAGAAAAATGGATGGGACACATGGAAAAAGACATTGCTAAGGACATGGCTGGAGATGAATCCTTGGAAGGAGGTGCCCCATGTCAGAGCAGTCATCCCCAAAAGGACTGAAGCCTGTGGAAGAATCCAGAGTAAGAAGCAAGGAACAGTAGAAAGAAATTATTACACAACCATTCTAACCTTCTGTCACTGCATCAAAGGAATTTTTAGGAACTGTCTTGGGGTGATTTTATGATAATACTGTATTCCTCTATCATCTGCTTTATGCCCAGAAATGGGTCCTGTAGCTTCAAGCTGGGCCTGGGTGGAAGGGGGAGAGCTGGGGGAATTCTTCTGTGCAGTTTATGTTCAAGCTCTCATCCTCCCCCACATTGCTTGGCTTTGAAGCAGAGAGGGAATTACATTCTTTGTTTTTAGGTAGCTTCTTTTTGTTGGCTGAGGCAAGAAGTTTTTCTGGGACTGCATAAGCATTTCTCCGGTGACTTCTGTGGCTTCTTCTGCAACTGTTCATCTTTGCTCCAGTTCAAACACCAGACCACTGTCAAGAGCTGGATGCTGTGGACTGGTGGGACGCTGTGGGACACTGCATCCCGGCTCTGGACCTTGGGGGAAGCCAGCTAACGAAAGAACTCTGAATCCACCAGCTTTCTGTGCAGCAAGGAAGTTTAATATCTAACATTATTAATTTTTTCCCATGCCCCGTGGGCACTCTGTTTATTAAATAAACAGGTTTTTTCATTTTCCTCCAAGACATTCCTTTCGTATCATTGGGGGAGGGAGTGCCAAAACCTGCCTTCTTTAGAGGAGACATTCATTCCAGAGTGTTTTCCTCCTAAAATTGTCTCAAAACTGAGACAGGAACTGAGGGTAACCTGACAAAACCAAGTTGACACTCGGAAGAAGGGAGGAGAGTTATTTGACTGAAGCTGAGTCTGGGGAAGGAAGAGGAAAAGTGTTTCCCTAAGTGTTGAGTGGTTTATGTTTTCTTCCTTCAATACTGAATCAGTAATTAAGTTTGTGTCAACTGGCAATAAATTATATGAAGCAAAATCCCCAGAGTCAGGACCATTTTGCCCATGAAAGTATTGGTGGAGAATACAGGCAACAGACCTGGCACAGCCTGGAGTTTGAATAATTAGAGTGACTTGGAAAGTTACAGTGTTTAAGCAGACTTATGGAAATGGGAGCATTGGTCTCCAGAACATGAGTATTAGGCCGTCCTTTGTTCAGAGTGAAAATAGGGACATGGTTTAGTGGTGGACCTGACAGTGTTAGGTTAATGGTTGGACTTGATGATCCTAGAGGTCTTTTCCAACCTTAATGATTTTATGAAATTATAGAAATGCAGGAAACCCACAGCTTCCACCCCATGGAGATGCCCCTAAGGTTGCGATGACAGTGCTGGGAAACCAGAGCTGCTGGGATACAGCCAATAGCTCAAGTGAGCAGAGCTCTGAGGAATTTGGGGCCTATGCCACTTGCAAACACCGCCCTATGCAAAGGAGTAGGCTTTAAGGTTGTCTGATGGAGGGATATACTGAACAGTTGCCTGATCCTGCAAATGAAATAACCTCATGGAAAGCCTGGGAAGAAGGAAGTAATCAATTGCAGTTGCTTGGGCTGCTGGAGTGTATTTACAGGCAAGAAGGGAGGTACCCTGAAAATGTGGTCAGCACAGACACCATGGCCCAAAAGCTCTGATGGTTAGACACAGTTACTAACACCCCTCTGGTATCACCTGATAACCTGGTGGGATGCCTTGTTGATCAAGGAGTGACTTTTATGTACCATACTGTTGGGAGCATGGCAGAAGAAAAGTGCCAGATTAGCAGCATGGCCAAGGATAATACTGAAGATCTAGTAGTATGGTTAAAATCAGGAAAAACATCAGGAAAGAATGGGAATTCTGCATACTCCCTTCCTACATGATAAGATTTCTGGATGTTTTTGAAAGAAAAGGAAGAACATAGAGCAGGATGGAAGGCCCTTTAAAGATCTAGCACTGTGAGATAAGGAATTGCAAGAAGAGGGGAGAGGTCAAAGTTCAGTTAAACCATTGCCTTCTCCTATCTCCATCGCTGAACCACATACTGTTCTGAAAACAGATTTGAATTTACTGCACTGGGATATGTGGGTGTGTGGGTGCATGTGTGGCACTGGCTTGGCAGGGTGAGATATTAATTTTGAAGAATTAAGGACTTTAGTTAAACTAGATATTGCTGACGTAGACTTCCCTTTACTAACTAGACATTGTTGAGGTAAACTTCCCTTTTTTTTAACAGAAGCCGGATTTAAGGAACTGATAAATCAGGGGACCTATGAACTTAATCAATAGACTCCAAGAACACAATGTGATCATAAATCAGATAGTCTTGAGAAAACAGGATCCAGGTGTCACCAACACTAAAAGGTTAAAAAGTCAAAGTGAGGAAGACCCATCTTACTTCATCATTTTGCGACCCCACCCCATAAGAAGGACCACCGACTCATTTCAAAGAACAAACTACGCATGCTTAATTGCTTTTTGGCTAATTACCATATGAAGCGGGGAATGGGATGGACCAGAGTTATCAATATGCATTTGTGTTTTGGGTATTGAATACTCCTGTACATAAAAAGACCCTGTGAGCACCTGTAAATGGTGCGTGTGTATTTGGGAGCTATCCCTCACGCTGCCCGGCGTCCTAATAAACATACACTTTCTAACTTCAAACTGTTAGAGAGTCTTTGTCCGTCATAGTTGGATATCGGTATTAGATCAATATCCATATTTTTTTAACAAATCATTTTGGCGACCGCGGCAGGACACTGCTCTCTCTGGCCGAGGGGGCCATCGGGGTCTGGGACCCCTCAGGGCGCCCGCCCAGAATTTCCTGGGAAGAGGGGCTCCCGTGGCCCCGCTGACACCCCCGGGGAAAGACCAGAGCCTGCTGGAACTACGGACAAAAGGTATGTTTAAAATATTGGGAACAGGTACCTTTGAATACAGGCAGCTTATAAGTCATAAGAGACGTCTTATGCAAAGCAGAAGCCTGACTGGGTTTTGGAAACTCCGCGGAGTCTTGTAAATGGTTGGTTGAGTTCCAGGTAGAGCTGGTAATTTGTAGCTCCGTCCTGAGTGCGGGGGGGGGGGGGGGGAAGCGGCGGCACCAGGGCCACAGGTTTTGTTGGTTTTAGGAGCAGTGGGGGCTCCGATTTCGGCTTGTAGTTTAAAGGTGCACCTTGGTGATCCATAATCTGAAAGGCTAGTCCGAGTTTTGGGGCGCGGGAGGTGCTGTCTTGGCTCGTGGTCCCGCGCCGAAGGTGTGTGTATTGACGGATCCGTGTCTGTGTTGTGGTCCTGTGGTTTTGTGATTGTGTGAGCTTAGGTGAGAAAAAGAATCATTTGTGTACTGTATGTGTTGCGGTTTGTAAGAGCTTGTGTAGTACGCGTTTTGGTTTGTGTAATTTTGCTGCGTGTTACTAACCTTTCTGAGTGTTTTTCTAAGTTTTGCAAGTTTATAAGAGATTTTAAAACTCCCGCCGATCCGCGGAAGAATACCTCTGAGAAAGCGGAGGGATTTGAGTGCTTAACAAACAAAAAACCCCAAGCAAGGGTAAGGGGTTTTCCTTTTCAAAGTGAATGCCCGGCACAGCCGCGGTGATTGGGGGTGATTTGTTTCCCTGGTAACCGCAGAGGAATCTAGGCCTGCGCAACCTCAAGCCACATCCCTTAGCTCTTTGTAAAACGCTGAGAGGTTTTTGGCGAGTGGATGTTTTAGTAAAAGAGAGATATTCTTATCTGTCTGTGAGGTTTGCAGTGGCCAGAGTGTGTGGTAATATCTTAATGTGCTGGTGGCTTAGTCCTCAACCACAGAGGAGCAGAAAAGCAGTGTAAGATCAAGGATCCCGCCGCCCACTCCAACCCCCCCCCCCTTCCCCGCTTTCCTGCGGAAGGGTCTATGCTACGTCCCGGCTGAAATCTGTGGGAATTTGGCAAGACCTTGTTAAATTTTTTTTGTTGAATGTGTTTAGGGTCACAAGGGACCCCGGCTGTTTCTTTTGTGAGCCTAAAACTGTTGGTGTTTGAAGCCAGGTCCCTGCAGAAAAGGGAAACCCAGTCTAGCAGCTTTTGATTGTGTGCAGAGAACAGAAAGCTCAGTGCCAGCCGAGGTGGCCGGGATTTTAGTAGAATCATTGGATTCCTGCGAGAACTCGGTTGATACTCTGCAAAGTTCACATTTGTTAATTTTAATTATTTTAGTAGTAATATACCCAAGGCAAGGCATAACAGAAGACCCGGTTTAATAAGTGATTAATAACCAGCAATTTGGGTCAAGTGCCTGGCTGATTGTGCAGTGGTTTTTTTAAAGAGGAATTTTTTTTTCCTTTTTTGTGTGTCAAAAGGCATTGGGAAAAATAGGATCCTGAATATGGGGGCAAATGAAAGCAAAGAGATTGCCAGAGGAAGCCCTTTGGGGTGCATTGTAACACACTGGAAAGAGCTGGTGGGCTATGATGGTACAGAAACCAGGAGGGAGCTGGTCAAGTTATGTACACAGTGGTGGCCACTCTATAAGCTTGATGGGGGAATGAAGTGGCCAGCAAATGGTACACTGGACTATGAGACACTATTACAGTTAATGCTTTTCCTCCGGTGGGAACAAAGGTGGTCAGAAGTGACTTATGCAGATATGTTTTTCAGCCTTCGAGATCACCCTGAGTGGCAAAGGGATTGTGGAATGAAGCCTCCCTCTGATCCTTTAGTATTGGCCCTTGAAAAGGACAATAAAGCTACTAAAGGGAAGCCCAAACGGTGCTGCAGCACCTGCTCTAAAATCAGAGGTGCACACATCCCGACAAGGTATACCAAGTAGAGGCTTTGGAACAGGAGACAAAAAACATACTTAAACCACCTCCAAAAAGACAGGAAAGGGGGAGGGTGGGGGGAAATGCAGATTCAGAACCACCATAAACTCCAGCCTCCCCTGCTTCATCTCTAACTTCATGTTCCCATGCAAGGACAGCAAGTAAGGTAGGGGTTTCTCCACCCACTCCTGAACCATACCCATCACTGCCTAGCAGTGACAGCGAGTGGGATGAACGTGAACCTCCCCTGTCAGCCCCCAAACTTCCTCCACAAGAGCCTATAGCATCAAGGACCCGAAAACAAACCACAGGGGTCATACAAGCACCTCTAAGACAAGCAATGACCTCTGATGGAGAAACAAAACTGATTAAGGTTCCCTTTTCCTCAACTGATTTAGAGATCTGGGAAAAGAGTGCTAAGGGTTATCGAAGTGATCCAATAGGGGTTGCTAAGAAAATGAAGTTTATAATTAAGCAGCATTTACCTGATTGGGCAGACCTCCAATTGCTGCTTGATGCCTTAACAGAAACTGAAAAGCAATTAGTTTTGAAAGTGGCTAAAGACCGAGCTGAGGATGATTGTAGAACAACACAGGAAGATGTTAAAGAAGTGTTTCCCCTTCAAGACCCAGGCTGGGATCCTAATAATGATGAGGGGTTGGGATGGTTAAAGAGATACCAGGAATTAATAGTAAAAGGGCTAGAAAGAGCAACCCCCAAAACCATAAATTGGTCAGCACTATATGCTATCAAACAAGGCCGTTCCCAAACACCTTCTGAATTTCTGGATCACCTGCGAGATGAGATGCGCCGACACACCACCCTGGATCCTGGATCTAATGAAGGGACACAGCAATTAATAAATTTATTTTTAGGACAGTCTACAAGAGACATCAGGCGGAAACTCCAGAAGATCCGGGGTCCAGACAGCCAGAATTTAGAAGCTTTACTGGATGAGGCCTGGAGAGTTTTTAGTAACAGGGAAGAAGGATATAAACAGGGGATGAAGAAATTAGTAGCAGAAGTAAGGGAGAGAGAAAAAGAAAAAGAGGGGCAAGGTCCACCGAAACAGGGGCCAACCCGACTGGGAAAAGACCAGTGCGCATTCTGCAAGAAATTTTGGCATTGGAAAAACCAATGTTCAGAATTAAGAAAGGGTAATGAACATAGAAAAAGTGGTCAAAAGGGGGAAAAGGTGGTTGCTTATGTAAAAGAGGACTGAGGAAGACCAGAGGGCCCTACCCTAGAAGACCCTCTGGTTATAGTCAAACTAGGGAAAAGAGAAGAAGAAGTAAAATTCCTAGTAGACACAGGGGCAACATTTTGAGTGTTAAGGCCCTAATACCTGTAACCAATGACTATGTTATGGTAAAAGGAGCAACTGGCCAATCTGAAAGAGCTTATTTTTGCAAGCCATTGAAGTATAAATTGGGGAAACAATGGGGAATTCATCGATTTTTATATATGCCTGGAGCTCCATCTGCACTGTTGGGCAGAGATCTGCTAGAGCAGCTGGAGGCAAAGATAATATTTAAGAATGGGGAAATTATTTTGGAGGTAAAAGATCAACAATATATAGAACTGTTAAGTTTAATGATGATAACCAAAGAAATTGAAGTTGCAAATGAAGAAGAGAATTTCAGGAAAGTAATAGATCAGGTGTTTCCTGGAGTGTGGGCTTCTGACATACCAGGCAGGGCAAAGAATGAACTACCAGTACAAATCAAACTTAAAGAAGGAGAACAGCCAGTAAGAGTTAAACAATACCCCATAAAGAAAGAAGATAGAGAAAGGATTAGTCCAGTTATTGAAAACTTTCTGAAGATAGGGCTACTGAGGGAGTGTCAGTATTATTTTAACACACCTATCCTGTCAGTGGAGAAGCCCGATGGCTCATACAGGCTAGTACAGGACTTAAGGGCTGTTAACAAGATAACTGAAGACTTGTATCCAGTAGTTGCTAATCCTTATACCTTGTGTTCTGGGTTGACCTGCCTCCTATCCCATATATCCATCCCATATCTTGGATACATTGTTATGTCTGGCAGCTGCCCCCTCCCTCTTGGGCGTGTGTCTGCAGTTTTTTTTTTCTTTCTCTTTTCCTGCTTCGGCTTTGCTTTGCTATCTCAGGCCTGCTTTGCTGCTGCCTGCTTTTTTTTTTTTTTTTTTTTTTTTTTTTTCTCCTTTCTCTATTTTCTTCCCCATCCCCCCCCCCCCCCCCCCCCCCCCCTTTCCAGCTGCCCCTGCCACGGGTTTTGTTTTTTTTCGTTCCGCTGCTTCTGTTTGGTTGTTTTTTTTTTTCCCTCCTTCCTTCCTTCCCCCCCAACGTTTGAACCGGCTCCAGACCTGACCTGACCTGAGAAGTCTCTGGGCCTGCCAGAGACGCGTCGCCGCACCCTCCTCATCATCACAGTAACCTTTTCCCACTTTCGGTGTTGGGGAGTGTTCTTTTTCATTGTCAATAAACCAGTTTTTCCACTTGTCCTCCAAGGTATTTTCCTTCCCGAACCCAGGGCTGGGGGGGAAGGGGTGGTGGAGGTTTTGGTTTAGGGGACTCCTTTTGGAGGTTCTTCCCTAATTTATTCCAAACCAGGACATTTCTTGGTGCGTTGGCCGGGAAACAGGCCATAGAAAGTGGAAAAACCTTAATAATAATATTGGTGGTTCTAGTTGTTTTGTGGGTGTATTGGGATGGTTTTTTCTGGATTCGTAATGTCATTCGGGGTGAAAGCCTGCCAATATTTCTGGTCCCCAGGGGTTTTTGAGGTCTTAATACCTCTGTGGTGTTAGCATAGGGTTAATAATTTCTGTTACCAGAGAAGCTGGGAATAGATTCTCCGCTTCACTGCAACCAGGTGTTGCTTTCATTGTTTTAACCAAATCAAGTATAACTCTGCCTGGGTAATCTGGATGGGGGGAGAAGGAGAAGATTGGGACGACTTGTACGTAGAAATAAAGTAGGTCGGGTGAAACTGTACCTAATCATCATATGACAGATGATCGAATTGTAATGATTTTTGGTAGCTGAATATGATTATTATTTCAAACTAGAATGGTAAAGAAGATATTTACAAAATTCATGCTTGGATGTATACAATAGAACAATGTAGGTTTAATGACTAACATAGAGTTATGTAACGGAGGGGTATAATATTGGGGCCTTCTTGGCCCCTTGTTGGAGTTGGATTTGGGTTATTACCCCGGCTTCCAGAGCTCTTGAATAAAGCACCTCATAATCATTCTGATGGTTATGCGTTTTCCTCGCTAACATTGTGGCCACCCAGATGGGACCCTGTGAGTGCTGCTGAGGACCTCCTGTCCCGATCACGCTCCAGCCGGCACCGAGGGATTCTCGGGGAGCTCATCGAGGCGGGACCCCCTGCCACTCACAACGTCCCCTGGAGATGAGGTAAGGTGCTTTATTCTGGTCTGGTCTGGTGCCTGCCTGTCAGACGCAGCGAAAGCTGCGCGTGGTTGGGCTAAGGAATTCCTGGTATGGCCTAGGAGCCGTCCGTTAGACAGGGCGAAAGCCCTGCAGGTTCAGCATCCGTGGACTTATGTACTGTAACATATGGAGAAGCTGAAAGGGTTAAAAGCGGGGGTTATGGGCGGCAATGCGCCCATACCCACTTCTCCTTTGGGGTGCTTGGTAGCACACTGGAAAGTCGGAAATTTCGGTCAGGAATTACAGAAGGATAAATTGATTAATTATTGCAATACATGGTGGCCTGGTTATGTTTTGCCTGATAATCAGAGGTGGCTGGAGAATGGATCTTTGGAACCGAATCTAATATCACAGCTGATGGAGTATTGCGAATAAGAGGGGAGATTGGATGAAGTTGCGTATGGTGATTTGTTTCATTTACAGGAAAAGCCAGAGTGGCTGGCTGAGTATGGGTTAAAAACAATGATCTTTGAAAACAATCAGTGCCTGGCTTGTGTCCAGGATAAGCGTTGTGTGGAACACTTGATTTTGAGTGCAGGTTTGGGGAAAAGGGGGGAGAAAATGATTTAGAAGCTGATTTGTTAGTGGGACCCAAGGTTCCCACCAGTGCCCTCCCTCGGCATTGAGTTCCCCTTCGCTCGGTCTCACCCCACCTAATTCTCTTACCTCTCCCCAGCTTACGCCTATCTCTTTCCCCTGGTGACACCTGCTCCTGTCCCCCTGAACCCTCGTCTGTCGTTTTCACCTGCTCCTTCCTTCCCCGAGAAATAACCAAGATGTAGCTGTGATAAAGAGACATGAGGAGGGTGCAGAAAGAGTGGACAGTAGTGAGAGTGATGAAGATAAACCAGTAACCCCAGTATCTCATTGGACCCGGTTAAAATTGGCCCCTGCCTGGCCTAAGGCAGGAGGGGCAAGAGTTAAGAAATTTGGACAAACTACATGGGGTGGCTTAAAATTAATAACAAGAGAGAAAAGTGGCTTCTAAGAAACAGGAACAGAGTCTTCTGGCAGTTTTTACAAGGACAAGGGCGAGGACGTAGTAGAACTGGTCGGGGCGGTAATAGAAGTGGTTTTGGCAGAAGCCATGAAAAACTAATAATAAATCAATGCTTACTTATTTATGCTTACTTACTTATTAGAAAGTCATTAGAAAAAGAGTGCCCAAACCGGTTTACCCAGAATGGTCAGCCCCAAGTGGACAGCGTAGCTGGAGTCATGGTCTTATGTGAAAGAAAGCCAGGATGAAAGGAGCCCATGGTGACTTTGTGTTTAGAAGGAAAGAAGGTTACCCTTCTTACATACACATTCTGTATTGAACTGTATGGAAGGGCAAATTGAGAATAAGTTGACTGTAATCATTGGAGCCACAAGGAAGAAAGAAACATGGCCATTCCTGCAACCCCTAGATTTGAGTTTTGGGAATAATGTTTTAACACATGAATTCTTGTATTTGCCTGAGTGCCCAACTCCGCTCTTAGGGCATGATTTATGGGTGGCACTTGAAGTGGTAATTACTTTTGAGAATGGTGAACTTGTAATGATACCTGAGTCCAAAACAGGAAAGATTTTAATGATAAAAGAAAAGCCAATCCCTAATATTCCTAAGGAGGTAGAAGATGCAGTGATTCCTTCTGTATGTGAAACGGATGTACCTGGAAAATTTAAATTGGCACAACCAGTACATGTAGAATTGAAAGAAGGAGAAAATGCTGTACCGATTAAATAGTACCCTATAAAACAAAGCAAGGCAAGGAATAGCAAAGACTATTGATAAATTTTTAAAATATCAAATTCTAGAAGAATGTGAATCAGAATACAATACTCCAGTTTTTCCAGTGAAGAAGCCCAATGGTGAGTATAGACTTGTACAAGATTTGAGGTGCATAAGTGAGATAACCAAAGATATTTATCCAGTGGTGGCCAATCCTTATACATTGTTAGCATCTGTAAAGGAGATATATAAATGGTTTACTGTAATTAATTTGAAAGATGCCTTTTTTCTGCATACCCCTTGACCAAGATAGTAGGAACCTATTTGCCTTTGAGTGAGAACATCCTGGAAGTGGAAGAAAGACCCAGCTCACCTGGACTCGATTACCAATGGGTTTTAAAAACTCCCCAACCCTATTCAAGAGTCAGCTGGCAAAGGAGCTGGAAATCTGGACTAAAGAAGGACAGGTACCAAGAGACCAGTACCTATTGCTCTAATATGTAGATGATATTCTGATTGCTACTGAAGAAGAGACAACCTGCATAAAGGTAACAACTGAGATTTTAAATTCCTTGGGAATGGGAGGATATAAGGTGTCCAAAGCAAACGCCCAAATTGCCCAACAGGATCTTATCTACCTGGGATGTGAAATCTCACAAGGGCAAAGAAGGCTGGGTGCTAATCATGTTCAAGCTATTTGTGATATTCCAGAGCCCCAGAATCTACACGAACTGCGAATTTTCCTTGGAATGACCAGGTGGTGTCACCTGTGGATCGTGGACTATGGACTGATTGCGAAACCCTCATATGAGGCTCAGGAGACGCAGACGTTCGTCTGGGGCAAACCACAAAAGAGGCCTTCCAGAAATTATAGAAAGCATTAACAACTGCTCCTGCATTAGGGTTACCTGATCTGTCTAAAGACTTTGAGCTGTATGTACATGAAAGGCAGCGCCTGGCACTGGGAGTCCTGTCCCAACGATTGGCAAGTTGGAAAAGGCCGATGGGTTACTTTTGCAAACACCTTGACAACATAAGTGCTGAGTGGCCCTCATGTCTGTGGGCAGTGGCAGCTACTGTGCTACTGATACAAGAAGCCAGAAAGCTCACAATGGGAAGACACATTGATGTCTACGTGCCACAAATGGTAACCACAGTCCTGGAGCAAAAAGGGGGCTACTGGCTCTTTCCAAGTCGGATGATAAAATTCCAGGTAACCCTGACTGAGCAGGATGATGTGACACTAAAAACAACTAACCTTTTGAATCCAGCCTCGTTTCTAGGTACTACAACTGAAGAGAGTCCACTGAGACATGACTGCATAGAGGTGATCGAGTATACCTACTCAGCAAGAGCAGACCTGAAAGATACTCCTCTGGAGGAACCAGAATGGGAACTCTTCACGGATGGAAGCAGCTTTGTGGAAAATGGAATGAGATACGCTGGATATGCGGTAACCACAATTAACACAGTAGTGGAAGCAAAAGCATTACCACCTAATACATCTGCCCAGAGAGCAGAGCTGATTGCATTAACCAGAGCATTAGAACTGAGTGAGGGGAAAGCAGTCAACATATGGACTGACTCAAAATATGCCTTTGGAGTAGTGCATGTACACAGAGCATTATGGAAGGAAAGAGGACTACTGTCCTCCCAAGGGACACATATTAAACATCAAGATGCAGCCCTACAACTGATAAATGCAGTACAAAAACCCGAACAAGTAGCAATCATGCACTGCAAGGCACATCAATCGGGCAGTTCTAAAATTTGTGAACGGAATTGAAGAGCAGATTGGACAGCCCGTCAGGTGGCATGGGAAGTGCAGAAAACAATGGCCTTGATTCCGTCAAAACTTAATGTCTCTCAATTCAATTTACCTCCCAAGCCAAAATACACAATAGAAGATGACAAACGGGCACATCTGCTGAAGGCACAGAAGAACGCAGAAGAGTAGTATGTAACCACACAAGGGCAAATAGTGGTACCTCCCTTGGTAATGAGAGAAATCTTACAAATAAGACTTAATGAGTGTCATTGGGGTGCAGAAGCATTGGTAAAATCGCTGAAACGATATATAGTCTCGGTGCAGATGCAAACAATGGCAAAATCAGTAATGTCAAAATGTGAGATTTGCTTAAACAACAATCCAGTGGCCAGGCGACAGACACAGCTAGGAAGAATTCGAGTGGGCATAGAACCAAGAGATTATTGGCAGGTAGATTTCGCAGAATTACCCAGAACCTGAGGATATAAGTATTTGATAGTAGGGGTTGACATATTTTCTGGATGGCCAGAAGCCCTTCCCTGTCACACCAATCAAGCAAAGGAAAAAGTTAAGTGGTTACTATAGGCAATTATTCCCAGGTTCGAGGTGCCTATAGGGATATCATCAGAGGCCCACATTTTATAGCCAGGGTGGTGCAGGAGGTGAGTAGATTACTGGAAATCTCTTGGGACCTCCATACTCCATGGAGACCCCAGTCAAGTGGACAGGTGGAAAGGATGAACCAGACATTGAAGAGGCAGCTTAGTAAGATATGCCAGGAAACCAAATTGCAATGACCACAAGCATTACCAATAGCGTTGCTGGGGATTCAGATAAAACCTAGGAGTGGAATGTCAGTCAGTTCCTATGAGATATTGTATGGGAAGCCATATGAATCTCCAAACCCTAATCCAAATGTACACGTTACAAGAAAACAGGATGTGTATAATTATGTTATGTCTCTTAAGAAAACTTTAGCACAGCTCCGGAGAGCCTTCCTGTAGAATAGACCACTGAGTCTTGAAAATCCAGTCCACGACATCAAACCAAGAGACGAGGTGTACCTCAAGACCTGGGATGAGGAGCCATTGAAGGACTTGGTCCTCATCAAGTACTACTAACCACCTTTACAGCTGTCAGAGTGGCTGAATTGGAACCCTGGATACACTACACCCGAGTGAAGAAAGTCCCTCGTGGAGCTGTGTCTGGGCTGCGCAAGCTGTAGGACCAACAAAGCTAAAGATAAGATGTCTGTAACTGTTTTCAGTGGTGTCAGTAACCATGCTTGTTTGGGGGTTAATGTTAACTTCATGTATTTTAATGTTACCATTAGGAATTACTTTGGGATATGGAATGCACGGAGGTCTAACAACTGCTCTTCATTCTAAAGTGAAGAGAGAGGTACAAACAGGAACACAGGTAAGAGAAGCCCCTAATACGATTCAAGCTGAAAATGTGATTGGATTAATCAAAGACTTTGCCAAAATGCACAACACCACTAGAATAACAGCCTGCCTGCCAATACCAAAGGCGGCAGGAGACCCAATAAGTTGGGAAATCATAACATCAAAATTACCCAATATAAAAGAGAACAAAACAATTAAATGTAAACAGGTAACAGAAAATGTCACAGGAAACCCGTTAGTGTAGAAGTGTGAAGAAAAGGAGTGGAAAGGATTGGAACCCTGGAATAGTGCATGGTCTGTGGGTATATTTCAGAAATTTCAATATATGGCAAGAACTCCTTGGTGCATTAAATGAAAAGGCCCTGAAAATGAAACAGATCCAGCGATAGTAAACACTGGTACTGCTAGCAGAAAAGAAACAGCAAAAATAAATTGGTGGTCATGTGATAAGATTTATGACTGCACCTCTGACAACCTAGAGGTAAAACTATGGTCACCCTTGGCTGTAGCCTTGCAAATTGGTTGTGCTTGCAGAGGAATCAAACACAAACAGGGCAGAATCGCACCCAGGATCATAGTAGGATGTAGTAAGAGTACAATCCGAAGTCCTGGGCAATTTGTATGGGCAACAAGTGATGGTACGTGAACGACACACTTGCCAGTAGATGAGGAGGTAAAGGAAATCACTCTGGGCCTTCCCACCTTATGCCCAATCTGGAAAAGGTCCCCATTTAATGGGAGCCGTGAGCTCCTGCAGATAAGAACAAAACAAGATGTCTCGAATAATCAGAATCAAGATGACACCTGGCAAGAACCCTCTAGTGGAGTAAAATTCGGGTAGGCCCTGGAATCTCTGTTTGGTCCTGTTGCAAATTATCAGAGTAGGGAAATGCTGTATAAAATCACAAGTCAGGTAAAAAGATTAGCAAGAGTTGCACGAGAAGGATTTAGTGAATTCAATATGCAGTTACAAGCTACTACCAAAATGACTTTACAAAATCGATTGGCTTTAGATATGTTACTTCTGAAAGAACACGGAGTGTGTAGATATCTAAAAGGATGAATTAACCATTGCTGCATCCACATCCCAAATGTAACAACAAATGTAGAACATGATATTAGCCAGTTAAGACAAATAGAACATGAGGTACAAGAGGAACAAAAGAATTTAGCTACTACTTGGTTAGACAAAATTCTTAGAGGATTAGGATTGAATGTGAATTCATGGGTGAAATCTATCCTTGAAAATTTAATAATTTTACTGATTATGTTTCTAGTGATTTGGTTAGTTTATAGGATCCTAAAAGGAGAAATACAAAGAAGAACATCCTGGAACAGAACAATAATGAAGGTGCTGACACGAGACAAGACTGCACCTTCAGCACCTCCGATCTGCACTAATGAAGCCCACATCAACCATGGATTTGAAGCTGAACATCCAGTATAGAAGATGAATGGACTGTACTGAATGAAAGCATTTACACTTAGTAGATTTAAAGTGAAATACTTTCAAAGGGGGGAATGTTAGGATAGGGTTAATAATTTCTGTTACCAGAGAAGCTGGGAATAGATTCTCCGCTTCACTGCAACCAGGTGTTGCTTTCATTGTTTTAACTAAATCAAGTATAACTCTGCCTGGGTAATCTGGATGGGGGGAGAAGGAGAAGATTGGGACGGCTTGTACGTAGAAATAAAGTAGGTCGGGTGAAACTGTACCTAATCATCATATGACAGATGATCGAATTGTAATGATTTTTGGTAGCTGAATATGATTATTATTTCAAACTAGAATCATAAAGAAGATATTTACAAAATTCATGCTTGGATGTATACAATAGAACAATGTAGGTTTAATGACTAACATAGAGTTATGTAACGGAGGGGTATGATATTGGGGCCTTCTTGGCCTCTTGTTGGAGTTGGATTTGGGTTATTACCCCGGCTTCCAGAGCTCTTCAATAAAGCACCTCATAATCATTCTGATGGTTATGCGTTTTCCTCGCTAACAGTGGTACCTAGGGTTATTCCCTTACTTAGAAAAAGCTCTGGTATTGCTACTAATACGTAGTTTTTGGGGCCGTGGGGCACTAACCAGAATATTCATTGGGCTGGGCTTGCTTGTGATGCTTTATAGGAGGGCTGTTAAGATGCTTGAATCTATTCCAGGAGTGTATAGTTTGTTGTTATGGTGGTGCATTCAGTTAGTTAGGGGAGAAGCAGGGGGAGAGTTTTTTCAGCCTCTGTCTTCTCTCTTCTCCTTTGAACTTTTTACATCTCTATTAGAAAATGTTCAGTTTCCCCTGAGTGTTAGAGACCATGTTTCTGGGATTTAATTTAGTAAGTTTTCTCTATACTGTCTGCAGTTTATATAAAATGAAAGCTGAGATTTCTAAAGGGGCTAATGAGACTTGTGATTTAGGGGTAAAGCCCACAAAGAGGAATCTTGAGTGGAGTGGGAAATGGGAAGATATGGGCCAAATTTTAAAGGAATTTTCTGATCCTATAGTCTGGGACTTCCCATCTGAACAAATTCAGAACCCAGCTGAGGTGGCAAAGTATTTGAAAGAGAAGTGCCGTGGTAATACTAAGGAGAAAAGGATTATTGCAGTGAGCTGGGCCCTGGCATATGTTTACCGTACTCTGCTAGATACTGAAGGACAGCAGATAGAAGAAAGGGAACAGGGAGATAAGCTAGTTACCACCCCAGTCACTCAGGCTGCAGCTAATATCCTGGGCTCAAGGCCAACAGCTAAACCAGACAGGGAGTCTAAGACACTGGCAGTCGCAGGGGCAAAGAGAGCACGAAAGACTGATCGACCAGTAGAGGATGATGATGATGAAGGTGAAGGGCCCTCCAGGCCTCCCAAGGACACCCAATCAGAAGCTGGACAAACTGACGTAAAATCAGAAGCTGAACCAACTGACACCCGATTGGGAGCCAGACCAACTGGCCTAAGATCAAATGTCCAACCAGCTGGCACAAGATCAGGACCCACTATTGATTCCTTTTTCCCTGAAGGACCTTCGAGGTTTGAGAAAGGATTACACTCGACGACCAGATGAGTCTATAATTAGTTGGTTAGTCCGTCTTTGGGATGCTGCAGGAGAAGCTACAATTCTGGATGGCACTGAAACAAGGCATTTGGACTCCCTGTCACATGATCCAGTTATTGACCAAGGAATGATGAGGGAGGCTACCCCTTGCAGTCTCTGGGAACGAGTCCTGGGAAGTGTGGCACAAAGATACCTGTGTGCAGACGATCTCTACATGCAGCAGACCCAGTGGAAGACCATAGAACAAGGGATCCAACGCTTGAGAGAAATGGCAGTGGCAGAGATTATCTTCTCAGATGACCTAAACACTAAGAACCCAGACTTGGTACCATGTACGACCGTAATGTGGCGAAAACTTGTACGACTTGGGCCATCTGAATACGCTTCTGCTCTAGCAATAATGAAGCGGGAGGAGACCTATGAAATCGTGCTCAATATGGCAAGGAAGCTTCGAGCATATGCTGATGCAGTACATGGCCCAACTCACGCCAGGATTGCAGCTGTGGAAACACGACTGCAGAAATTGGAAGATAAATTAGAGGAAAATCACAAAAAACTCAGGGAAGAGATTAGGGAGGACTTCCTCCAAATTTCAGCCGTTCAAATTAGAGGCCCTGGTGTTCAACGCGGGCGTACCTCTGTTGGGGAGAGAAGGCGCACTCTGCGAACCGAGTTGTGGGTCTTCTTGCGTGAAGCAGGGGAGGACATGAGGAGGTGGGACGGAAAACCCACTGCTGCTTTGGCACAACGGGTGCGTAAATTGAAAGAAGGTAGGATTCAAAGAGGAAGTCCTACTAAACAGAGAGCAGCACCAGTTGTCTGCAGCCGGGACGATGATGATATGTCTGATCCCCTGGAGGGAACCGCTAGGACATATGTCCAAGGAAAGAAAGATAATCAGGCTTAGAGGGGCCCTGCCTCTAGCCAGGTAGAGGTTGGGGAGAATCGTGTGTTTTGGACTGTGTGGATTCGATGGCCTGGCACATCGGCGCCACAGAGACATGAGGCTTTGGTTGACACTGGATCACAATGTACTTTGGTGCCATCAGAACATTGGGGGCAGAACCAATTTCCATTGCTGGGGTGATAGTGGGACGGAGAATGGAGGTTGACTGTGGACTACAGGGCATTGAATGAAGTGACTCCACCGCTGAGTGCTGCCATGCCGGACATGTTGGAACTCCAGTATGAGCTGGAGTCCAAGGCAGCAAGGTGGTATGCTACTATTGACATCGCCAATGCCTTTTTCTCCATTCCTCTGGCTGCAGAATGCAGGCCTCAGTTTGCTTTCACCTGGAGGGGTGTGCAGGACACTTGGAATCGACTGCCCCAGGGGTGGAAGCACAGTCCTAGCATTTGTCATGGATTGATTCAAACTGTATTGGAAGAGGGTGAGGCTCCAGAACATCTGCAGTACATCGATGACATCATTGTGTGGGGGAACACTGCAGTTGAAGTGTTTGAAAAAGGAGAGAAAATTATCCAGATTCTCCTGGAAGCTGGTTTTGCCATCAAGAAGAGCAAAGTCAAGGGACCTGCTAGAGAAATTCAGTTCCTGGGAATTAAGTGGGAAGATGGACGGCGTCAGATTCCCACTGATGTCATCAATAAGATGACAGCGATGTCTCCACCAACTAACAAGAAGGAGACACAAGCTTTCCTAGGTGTCATAGGTTTTTGGAGGATGCATATTCCAGAGTATAGCCAGATTGTGAGCCCTCTCCACCTGGTAACTCGCAAGAAAAACACTTTCCATTGGGGCCCTGAGCAGCAACACGCTTTTACTCAGATCAAACAGGAGATTGCTCACGCGGTAGCCCTTGGCCCAGTCAGGACGGGACCGGACGTAAAGAACGTGCTCTATTCTGCAGCCAGGAGCCACGGTCTGTCCTGGAGCCTTTGGCAGAAGGTGCCTGGGGAGACTCGAGGCCGACCACTGGGATTTTGGGGTCGAAGTTACCGAGGGTCGGAAGCCAGCTATACTCCAACAGAAAAGGAAATTCTAGCAGCCTATGAAGGGGTTTGGGCCGCCTCAGAGGTTATAGGTATGGAAGCACAACTCCTCCTGGTACCCCGACTACCGGTGCTAGGGTGGATGTTTAGAGGAAAGGTTCCCTCCACCCACCATGCCACCAGTGCTACCTGGAGCAAGTGGATTGCCCTCATTGTACAACGTGCTTAAGCTGAGAAATTGAATCGCCCTGGAATTTTGGAAGTAATTACAAACTGGCGCGAAGGTGGAAGTTTCAGTGTTGCAGATGAAAAACAAGAACCAGTGACCCGGGTTGAGGAAGCTCCGCCATATGACCAGTTGCCAGCAGAGGAAATATGTTATGCATTATTCACCGACAGTTCCTGCCGTGTCATAGGGATGGGTCGGAGGTGGAAGGCAGCTGTATGGAGCCCCACACGACAGGTCGTAGGGGTCACTGAAGGAGAGGGTGGATCCAGTCCATTTGCTGAACTCAAAGCCATTCAACTGGCCCTAGATATTGCAAAGAGAGAGAAGTGGCCAAGGCTCTATCTATACACTGATTCTTGGATGGTAGCCAATGCTCTGTGGGGATGGCTGAAGAAATGGAAGGAGGCGAACTGGCAGCGTAGAGGTAAACCAATTTGGGCTGCTGAGGAGTGGAAAGATATCGCTGCCCGGTTAGAAACCCTACCTGTGAAGATTCGCCATGTAGATGCCCATGTCCCCAAGAGTAGAGCTAATGAGGAGCAGCAAAATAATCAGCGGGTAGATCAAGCTGCAAAGATAGGAAAGTTGAAGATAGATCTTGACTGGGAGCACAAGGGAGGGTTATTCCTAGCACGATGGGCCCATGATGCCTCAGGTCACCAAGGTAGAGATGCCACCTATAAGTGGGCATGAGACCGAGGGGTGGATTTAACCATGGACAGCATTTCTCAAGTTATCAGTGAATGTGAGACATGCGCTGCCATTAAGCAAGCCAAGCGGATGAAGCCTCTCTGTTATGGAGGGCGGTGGTCTAAGTACAAGTATGGGGAGGCCTGGCAGATTGATTACATCACACTGCCTCAAACCCGCCAAGGCAAGCGTCATGTGCTGACCATGGTAGAAGCCACCACAGGATGGTTGGAAACCTACCCTGTGTCTCATGCTACAGCCCGCAACACCATCCTGGGCCTTGAGAAGCAGGTCCTTTGGAGGCACGGCACTCCCAAGAGAATTGAGTCAGACAATGGGACTCATTTTAAAAATAATCTTGTTAAAACCTGGGCTAGGGAACATGGTATTGAATGGGTATATCATATCCCCTACCATGCCACCAGCCGCGGGTAAAGTGGAGAGGTACAATGGGCTTTTACAAACCTCCCTGAAGGCATTGGGTGGAGGGTCCTTAAAAAACTGGGAGCAGCATTTCCCAAAAGCCACCTGGTTAGTTAACACTCAAGGTTCCACCAACCGAGCGGGTCCTGCTCAGTCCCAGCACCTTAATATAGTAGATGGAGATAAAGTCCCAGTGGCCCATGTTAGAGGTTTGTTGGCAAAGACAGTATGGATCAACCCTGACTCGAGTACAGGCAAACCCATCCGTGGAGCTGTCTCTGCTCAAGGACCAGGTTGTACATGGTGGATAATGCAGAAAGATGGAACAATGTGATGTGTACCTCAGGGAGAGCTGAATATGGGGTAAGATTGATATGTGCTGAATGTTACTACCATTGTCTGTGCGTTAGATCAGTTAGACATAAAACAGAAGGAAACGTATAAGTGTCAAAGGTCTGAGTAAGTGAGATGAAAGTTTTATTTGTGTATCCACGATATGGGATAAGGGGTGGAATGTTCTGGGTTGACCTGCCTCCTATCCCATATATCCATCCCATATCTTGGATACATTGTTATGTCTGGCAGCTGCCCCCTCCCTCTCTGGCGGGTGCCTGCAGTTTTTTTTGCTTTCTCTTTTCCTGCTTCAGCTTTGCTTTGCTATCTCAGGCCTGCTTTGCTGCTGCCTGCTTTTTTTTTTTTTTTTTTTTTTTTTCTCCTTTCTCTATTTTCTTCCCTATCCCCCCCCCCTTTCTGGCTGCCCCTGCTGCGGGTTTTGGTTTTTTTTCATTCCGCTGCTTCTGTTTGGGTTTTTTTTCCCTCCTTCCTTCCTTCCCCCCCCAACGTTTGAACCGGCTCCGGACCTGACCTACTCTGAGAAGTTGGAGAAATCCCGGGCCTGCCAGAGATGGGTCGCCCCACCCTCCTCATCATCACAGTAACCTTTTCCCACTTTCGGTGTTGGGGAGTGTTTTTTTCATTGTCAATGAACCAGTTTTTCCACTTGCCCTCCAAGGTATTTTCCTTCCCGAACCCAGGGCTGGGGGGGAAGGGGTGGTGGAGGTTTTGGTTTAGGGGACTCCTTTTGAAGGTTCTTCCCTAATTTATTCCAAACGAGGACACCTTGTTAAATCGTTTAACTCCTGAACTAACCTGGTTTACTGTTTTAGATTTGAAGGATGCTTTCTTTTGCCTCCCTCTCCATGAAGCTAGCCAGAAAATCTTTGCATTTGAGTGGGAGAACCCCAAAATGAGACAGAAGAACCAGCTCACATGGTGTGTGCTTCCCCAGGGTTACAAGAATTCACCCACTATATTTGGGGAGCAGCTTGCAAAGGACTTAGAGTCTTGGGTACCTCCACCAGGAGAAGGACAGTTGCTCCAGTATGTGGATGACCTCCTAATAGCCACCCAGACTCGGGAAACATGCGTGGACTGGACGGTAAGCCTCCTAAACTTTTTGGGCCTGCAGGGGTATCGAGTATCTCAAAAGAAAGCCCAAATAGTGAAGCAAACAGTAATTTACCTGGGGTATGAAGTGAGTGCTGGACAAAGAACCCTAGGGCAAGATCGCAAAGAGGCAATATGCCAGACCCCAAAGCCCCAGACAGTGATGGAACTCAGAACCTTTTTAGGTATGACAGGATGGTGCAGACTGTGGATTTATAATTATGGATTACTTGTTAAAGCTCTGTATGCGTTGATCACGGAAGGAAGCAGAGATCTTCAATGGACAAAAGAAGCAGCTCAAGCTTTTGACCAGCTAAAGAAGGCCCTCATGTCAGCACCAGCCTTGGGACTTCCAGATGTGAGTAGGCCATTCTTTTTGTTTTCTCATGAGAAGCAAGGGATTGCTTTAGGGATACTAGCACAAAATCTGGGTCCGTATCGAAGGGTAGTTGCCTACCTCTCTAAACAGCTGGATACGGCAGCTAAGGGGTGGCCAGGGTGCCTCAGAGCCGTTGCAGCAGTGGCAGTGAACATCCAAGAGGCACGCAAGGTCACCCTGGGTCAGAAGATGACAGTGCTAGTGTCTCACACAGTGTCTACAGTCCTGGAAACGAAAGGGGGGCACTGGCTCTCCCCACAGAGATACCTGAAGTACCAAGCTATACTGGTGGAACAAGATGATGTTGAGATTGTGGTAACTAACATTGTGAACCCAGATTCCTTCCTCAGTGGCAGTATGGGAGAACCAGTGATCCATGATTGCCTGGAGACCATTGAAGCCACCTACTCCAGTCGCCTGGATCTGAAAGATACCCCGCTTGAAAATGCTGAGACCAGGTTTACTCATGGGAGCAGCTATGTCATCAGTGGAAAGAAGCATGCTGGGTATGCAGTTACCACAAGCAGAGAGGTAATAGAGTCCAAACCATTACCAACAAATACCTCTGCACAGAAGGCTGAGATAATTGCCTTGATTCGAGCTCTGGAGCTGGCAAAAGGAAAAAGAATTAACATCTATACGAACTCAAGGTATGCATTTGGAGTAGTTCATGCACATGGAGCCATTTGGAAAGAGAGAGGACTGTTAAACTCACAAGGGAAGAACATTAAACATGCACAAGAAATATTGAGACTGTTAGATGCAGTGCAACTGCCTGAAAAGGTAGCCATCATGCACATCAAGGCACACCAGAAAGTGAGCTCGGAGTTGGAAGAGGGGAACATGCTGGCGGATAGAGAGGCAAAAGAAGCAGCAAAAAGTAAGATAACTGATGAGACAATTGAGGCAGCATTAATCCCAGATGGAAAAATTTCTATTGAAGGTAAGCCCATATACAATAAAAAGGATAAGAGACTTATTAAGGCAGAAAAGGCAAGTTATAACCAGGAGGGATGGGCTGTGACAGAAGAAGGAAAACTTGTAGTACCCTCCTATTTGTTGTGGTCATTAGTACAGAGGGAACATGAGAAAACACACTGGGGAATCGATGCCCTGTATAACCATTTAAGAGAAAGAATCATGGCCAGGAAATTGCAGGGCACAGTGATACAAGTAACTCGTCAGTGTAGTCTTTGCCTCCAAACTAATCCCAAAAACACCCCAAAGCCTAAAGTGGGACAAATTGGGAAAGGCTCTGGACCTGGGCAACAATGGCAAATTGACTTTACAGAGCTGCCCAGGAAGGGAGGATATCGTTACCTATTGGTGTTAACTGATACTTTTTCAGGATGGCCAGAAGCCTTTCCTGCCAAAACAGCTAAGGCCTGAGAGGTAACCAAAGCACTGTTGCAAGAAATAATACCTCGTTTTGGAGTTCCAGCCACCATATCCTCAGATAGAGGACCACACTTTATTTCAAAAATTGTACAGCAAATAAGCAACCATCTGGGAATAGACTGGGAATTACATACCCCATATCACCCTCAATCTAGTGGCCAAGTGGAAAAAATGAACCACTTGATTAAACAACAAATAGTGAGATTGGGGCAAGAAGTAAATTTGCCCTAGCCCCAGGCTCTCCCATTGGCATTACTGCGAATTTGGACAAAACCAAGGGCAAAAGAGAAACTGAGCCCTTTTGAAATATTATATGGAAGGCCATATGCAGTTCAAGAAGGAACAACACCCATGCAAGTAGGGGAAGAAACCCTACATAGATATATGGTGGCACTAAATAGACAACTCAGAGAAATTGAGAAACATGTGGCTGGAGCTCAAAACAGGGAATTAGATGGGCCAGTACATGATATACAACCTGGGGATTATGTATATGTTAAGTCTTTTGCAGAAAAGACCTTGGAACCACAGTGGGAAGGACCATTCCAGGTGCTTCTTACTACCTTCACTGGAATCAAGGTCAAGGAACAGAAGGCCTGGATCCATCACTCCCAAGTGAAGAAAGCCCCAGAAGGAATCTGGAAGATCACACCAGGTGATAATGAACTGAAGCTGAAGCTCACTCGGAATCACGAATAGATGTATTAACAGTATGGACATTATGTGGAAAGTTGTAATTATTGCAGTAATTCCCTTAACCATAACGAGAGTCAATGCAGTATCACGCAGGTACAATGTGACTGAGATAAATAGGTGTCAAGGGAGAGCTTATGATGCTTACTCTCATAAGGCTCTAAATAAGATGCTAAAAGTCACGAATGCAAGCTTGTGGGAAGGAAGAAATGTTTGGGGATGTAAATATGCATTCGTACAGGATGGGTTCCACGAGGCTTACCAGCCACCCATGAGATCCATCCACATTAGTCCTGAATGTTGTGACAAAGGCTTGAGTAAATGTCCACAGTTTAGGCTCAAAATAGAGGGGTGTGCAATAAGAGGGAATGACATTGACTTTAACATCACTCAAGTATGTACTGAGCTCCATAAGGACCAGACCAAGATTACTCCACCAGTGCCAAAAAAGGCTGTGATCAACCAGGTGCCAGCTATCCCAGAAGTAGAGGAACAGATAACTCCTGTAATTACCAAAATTGGGCCATATGCTATTAAAAAGACAGGAGTTCAGAAACTGATAATTAACCCAAAGTGGTCTTTAAAACGAATAGAAATGGGAGTACAGGTAAATGCTTCTCACATTAGGCCAGAATGTGCTCCATTTCTCAAGAACTCCTTTACAGACTGGACTACTTGGCTCCAAAAAAGTATGCCTCCTGATGTTAGAAGTAAGAGGGATACTACAGGGTTGCTAGGAACAGGATTAGGAGTACTAAATACCATCGATTCAGAAGTACTGATGAATAAATTAGCCTCAGTAGGGAATGATTTAGTCCAACTACAACAACCTTTGCAATCCTCTCTACTCTCACTGGGTAACAATCATTGGAAACTGACTCAAATACTACCAGAATGGGAAAACACAGAAAAGCGAGATCACGAGGTAATAATTAATGCACTGGGTACAGCTAGTGAAAACGTTTCGCTGGCTCTAGGATGTACTCAGGCACAACTGTGGATGCAATCAGTGGCCGCTGCGGTTATCAGAGAAGGTGGAGAGGGAACATTCCCTGCTGAAATTCGCAAAATTGTTTGGGATAATGCTTCTGATACGGAGAAGGAGCTTCAGTCTTGGTGGGTGTTGGTCAATTTCACCTATAACCCTGTGACTAGTATAGTGACAGCCTTTGTTTTAACCATACATGATGCCTCAGTGGACCTGATACATCCAATAGTCCCCTTAGGATTAAACCATGAGGGAACTGTATTGTACCCTTCTGAGCACAGGATGTGGGCACGAGAAATTGAAGGAAAATGGCAAACTGTTAATCTAGAGCCCTGCACTGCGAGGAGACAACTAGGATACATATGTGAGGGGACATTAGAAGGTGTCAAAGACACTTGCTTGGATACAGATCAAAATATTTGTCACTTTGAAACGCATCCAGGCAAACAGAAAACTTCACTGGTGTATACAGGACAAGGTTGTGTCTGTCTAAGGACAGCATGCCCCATCATAAGAATAGACAGCCAAATTGTAAGGGAGACCCAATTCAATTTGTGTGTTTGCAATTTTGTCAGAATTAAGGGATGTGATTTTTCCTATCGAGCACCTGTAATATCACAACAATATATAAAGACTAACCTAACCACTGTACAGAAGATACTGCCTGTGCCCATAGGAATGAATTTGACTCTAGTCACTCAATTGATGAAACACCCCGAATTGAGAGAAATCTTAAAGGAAATTAGAGAAGGGGGAAAAAAGACATTAATTACAATTCACCATGATACAGAGACCATCAAAGGAGTGTTTAAAAGGTTTGAAGAACATTTGTCTCATCATTGGTGGGATGTTCTTT
Organism: Sylvia atricapilla; assembly: GCF_009819655.1. Lineage (NCBI taxonomy): Eukaryota > Metazoa > Chordata > Aves > Passeriformes > Sylviidae > Sylvia > Sylvia atricapilla. The sequence continues at coordinate 2,086,883 of NC_089173.1, read as the reverse complement.
TTGGGTGGTCTCCAACAGCAACTGGTATACTAAACACCTTAGTCCACCCTATAGTCGTGTTCCTTATTTTGGTTAGTATAAGTTCAGTTTTATCTGTTGTGATACTTGTTTGGAATTGGAGGATGCTACGATTAGTAGCAGCCTTAACTTCACTATCAAAGGCATATGGCTTAGTCTTGAGAGACACTAGCTGTATGGCTTAGATGGATGAAAAAGACTCTCTATATTGAGTAAAGGAATTTACGCACTTTAAAGAAGAATCGGGGAATGAGACATTAATTTTGAGGAATTAAGGACTTTAGTTAAACTATATATTGCTGACATAGACTTCCCTTTACTAACTAGACATTGTTGAGGTAAACTTCCCTTTTTTTAACATAAGCCAGAGTTAAGGAACTGAGGAGACCTGTCAACTTAATCAATAAACTCCAAGAACACAATGTGATCATAAATCAGATAGTCTTGAGAAAACAGGATCCAGGTGTCACCAACACTAAAAGGTTAAAAAGTCAAAGCGAGGAAGACCCATCTTACTTCATCATTTTGCAACCCCACCCCATAAGAAGGACCACCAACTCATTTCAAAGAACAAACTACGCATGCTTAATTGCTTTTTGGCTAATTACCATATGAAGCGGGGAATGGGATCGACCAGAGTTATGAATATGCATTTGTGTTTTGGGTATTCAACAGTTTTGTACATAAAAAGACCCTGTGATCATCTGTAAATGGTGCGTGTGTATTTGGGAGCTATCCCGCACGCTGCCCGGCATCGTAATAAACATACACTTTCTAACTTCAAACTGTTAGAGAGTCTTTGTCCATCATAGTTGGATATCGGTATTAGATCAATATCCATATTTTTTTAACAAATCAAGGGGATGGGGATAACTGAAATTATTGGACTATCTCAGTAGGGTGGCCAAGCACTCCTTTGCCTCATCAGTTTCATACTGTATTGCGTTTGTGTGGCAAGGTTTTGGTAGCGGAGGGAGGGGGGGCTACTGTTGCCAGAATGATTTTTTTTCTTTTTTTTCTTTTTTTCTTTTATATATTCTCTGTATTCTTTACACATATATTTGTAGCTAGTTTTCCCAGTACTCTTCCTTACCTTTTCCCTAGGCAGAAAGACAAAACAGTCCAGAGCTCCAAGCTGGGGGCACAAGCCCCCTATCCTATCTTGGTTCTCCCTGGGAACCAAGGTCAAAACCGGATCTTTGAGACACATTTTCATCAACACATTTTAGTCCCTATCTAAGGGGGGGGCAATATTCAGAGGGGGCTTGAACTGTGGGGAATTGTCTCACCACTTATGTCTCTATTAAGTGATTTTTGTCAGTTATGCTAATTTGCTAAACTTATAAAACTGTATTCACCCAGGGGAGGAGGAGATGGGGGTAATTTTGTGGACATTTTTCATAACTTTTCCATAACTGCCTCTGGAGGCTTTCAATAAAGACCAGCCTTTATATTACCTTCTATACTACTATTATTTCAAAAGTGTCTTGTTTTATTTCCAGGTTCTTTAGGGCATCACTACAAGAGTGGCTTCTGTGAGAAGCTGCCAGAAGCTTTCCCCATGCCCAATAGAGCCAATGCCAGCTGGCTCCAAGAAAGACCTGCCACTGGCCAAGGCCAAGCCAATCAGGAATGATAATAATGCCACTGTGATAACATATTTAAGGAAAAAAAGTGATTGTGCAGAAGTAATTGCAGCCAGAGGAAAGAGAAGTGAGAGTATGTGAGACAAACAACTCTGCAGACACCAAGGTCAGTGCAGAAGGAAGGGGCAGGAGGTGCTCCAGGCATCCTGGTAGGAGCAGGTTTCCTGATAGGACTTTTGACCCCATGGGGGTCCCAGGCTGGAGCAGGCTGTTCTTGGAGGACTGTACCCCATGCAAAGGGACCCACGTTGGAGCAATTTGTGAAGAACTATAGCCTGTGGGAAGGACTCATGTTGGAGAAGGTCATGGAGGACTGTCTCCTGGGGGAGGGACCCCACAGGGAAGCAGGGGAAGGACTCCTCTTCCTGAAGAGGAAGCAGTGGCAGAAACAACATGTGATGAACTGACTGTAACCTCCATTACCCATCTCCCTGCACCGCTGGGAGGAAGGAGTTATAGAATCAGTAATAAAGTAAAGCCCATGAAGGAAGGAGAGGTAGGGAGAAGGTGTTTTTAAGATTTCTTTTACTTCTCATTACCCTGCTCTTATATTGGTTGGTAATAAATTCAATTAATTTCCCCAAGTTGAGTCTGTTTTGCCTGTGATGGTAATTGGTGAGTGACCCCTCCCTGTCCTTATCTCAACCCATGAGCCTTTTGTTATATTTTCTCTCCCCTGTCCACTTGAGGAAGGGAGTGATAAAGTGGCTTTGGTGGGCACCTGGCATCCAGCCAGGGTCAAACCACCTCATATACCCTAAATTGTATAGCAGTGATGAAATGTAGTCATCCATGGAAAAATTGGAGGAGAGATGCCTATTTCTACTTGGAAGAGAGCTTCAGTTTAAATATACAGGACTGGTACCCTCTACTACTGCCACCAGCCCTACTGCCCATCATCCTCAGAATTAACTTTGTAAACCACTGCAGATGAACAGATAAGACAGGAAAGCTTTGTCTAATTTGAATAGAAAGAAGTGTGGTTTTCACAGGACAGAACCAACTACAGCATTCTCTACTGATCCCTGTCGCATTCCACTATAAGGGAATCATGGGGGATTCTTTTTAACAGATTTCTCAGACAAAATCAAGCACAAACAAGGCAAATTACATCTGCGAACCATTTATTGATAAGGGTATGGTCCTGACTGCAGAGGGGCAGAAAATTAAACAGGGAGAGGAAAAGAGAGATGGAGAGAGAAACAGAAAGACAGGGACAGAACATTATAATCAGAACCCCAGGATGCACCATCAGCGTCCAATAGGCAGGTAGTGTGTGTGCGCTCCCTGCTGGGGCAAGACTGCACAATTCTCATGACAGTGCAGCTTCGATGGTCGGTAGACAGCGTGTCTCCTGCATTGATGGGTGGCAGGATGCCCGGTTGTTGGAGTCCAGGACACGGGGAAAACCCCTCAAACTGCCCTGGGGGGTCCAGGAGCCCTACCAGGATCCCAGGAAAGCATTGCCTTTGACCTTAGCCCATGGGAAAAATTGCCAACACTTATGGATGAAAAGAGAACAACAAAAATTTAAATTAGATAGTAGTTTAGTTTGTCACAGGGTAAAAATTTGTAGTTTTGGGTTTTTAGAATGGAAGTAGATAGAGGCAAGATGGAGAATTTTGGGCAGTGTCTTAAGTTCTTCTCCTTCTTCTTCTACCTCATCTGCTGTGACGGTGGCACAAATACATTGGTAGAATGTAGGTGATGTAAAAAATTGCGTGACTAGAATTAGTAGTAATTATTGGTACAAAATTGTAAATATAGTACATTTCAAGAGTTAATTGGGTTAGAAACCTTTAAGAGACCTTGGACACCAGGTCTCGGGCTCTTGGCAGCGGTGTCTTCCAGCGTGCTAAGCCTGGTGTTAGGTGGTGTGCTGACCTTCAGATAAAAAATTTAATAAACACCTTTCAAGACCAAGCTGCGAGTTCTGCTCTTCTTTCAAACCCTGGCACGGGACTTTGAGAAGGAAAAAAACCCTAATTAGGGGAATCTTGGACTCAAAACACAAGACCCGGTGAATTTGCACACAGGCAGAGCAGAGGGCAGGACAAGCTGCAGGATTGTGGCAGCAATCAGAATCGTGGACTAGGTCGTGGCGGGATCGCGGTGAGATCACAGCGAGCAGGTAGCTACAGGGAAGCAGCAGGCGGCTGCAGCAGGGAAGTGGCAAAGCAGGGTAGACAGAACAGGTGCAGCGGACAGGGGAGACACGCAGGGAAGAAGCAGGACTGCAGGGAGAAAGCAAACGGGGCCGAACAAGCCGAACCTCCAGAGAAGCCCTCCTCTCTCTAAGAAACTGAGGTGGCTGGGTCTGGTTAGGGTGCAGTTAACAGCTTTTATGTGCTAAGGCCCCTCCCACGGTACAGTCCTTTGCAGACGACCATTGTCTAGTCAGGGAAATTTTTCCCAGGCATCAGGGGTTTCCCTGCCTGCAGGAGGAGGCGCTTGCAGCCCAGTGGTAGAAGTTTTCTCACCCCTGATTGGCTGTCAGGCAAAATCCCCCCAGAGACAGAGCTTCTCTCCATTTTCTAAAGGGGTTGTCTGCTTAGAAATGGTAATGTTGCCAGTCTCCACCACCCCCTCATGCATTAGCCACCTTTTACACATGCCACATGTTAGGGCTCAGCCCATGTAGTAATTTTCAAACCAATGTCAGAAAATGGATTTATAGCATAAAATCTGGATAAAATTGAGGCATGAATAAAAATTAAATTGGTTCCTCACAAGTCAAATGTTGCTTCATGTCTGCTTCAGAGTAGGAACACTCTACAGAGGGATGTGGACAAGCTTTATCAGTGAGCTGAGACCAATTGTATAAGGTTCAACAAGACCAAGTGTCAGGTTCTGCACATGGGTCACAAAAACCCCATGCAGCAGTACAGGCTGGGGGAAGAGTGGCTGGAAAATGGCCCAGTGGAGAAGGACCTGGGGGTGCTGGTCAACAGCCAGCTGAATGTGAACAAGAGTGTTCCTAGGTGGCCAAGAAGGCCAATGGCATCCTGGTCTGTATCAGAAATAGTGTGGCCAGCAGGACCAAGAATATTAATTGAATTTATTACTAACAAAACTAACAGAGAAGGATAATGAGAAGTAAAATAGGACCTCAAAAAAAAAAATCTTCCCCCACCTCTCCCTCCTTCCCAGCTCTTCCTCCTCTGCCCAGTGATGCAGGGAGACAGGGAATGAGGGTTATGGTCAGTTCATCACATGTTTCTCCTGCTGCTCAGGGAGAGTCTTTCCCCTGCTCAAACATGGGGTCCTTCCCACAGGAGACAGTTCTCCATGAACTTCTCCAACATGAGCCCATTCCACGAGTAACAGATTCCTGTGAAGTGCTGCAACATGAGTCCATCCTATGGGCAACAATCCTCCCAAAACTGCTGCAATGTGGGTCACTCTTCCATGGGGTGCAGCCCTTCAAGGACAGGCTGCTCCAGTGTGGGTCCTCTATGGGGTCACAAGTCTTACCAGGAAACCTTGTAAACCTCCTGCTCAGTCCCTGCACCTTAATATAATAGATGGAGATAAAGTCCCAGTGGCCCATGTTAGAGGTTTGTTGGGAAAGACAGTATGGATCAACCCTGACTCGAGTACAGGCAAACTCATCCGTGGAATTGTCTCTGCTCAAGGACCGGGTTGTACATGGTGGATAATGCAGAAAGATGGAACAATACGATATGTACCTCAGGGAGATCTGAATATGGGGTAAGATTGATATGTGCTGAATGTTACTACCATTGTCTGCGCGTTAGATCAGTTAGACATGAAACAGAAGGAAACGTATAAGTGTCGAAGGTCTGAGCAAGTAAGACGGACAGAAATGTGTAAGTGTTAAAGGTCTGAGTAAGTGAGATGAAAGTTTTATTTGTGTATCCACGATATGGGATAAGGGGTGGAATGTTCTGGGTTGACCTGCCTCCTATCCCATATATCCATCCCATATCTTGGATACATTGTTGTGCCTGGCAGCTGCCCCTCCCTCTCTGGCGGGAGCCTGCAGGTTTTTTGCTTTCACTTTTGCTGCGGCTGTCGGCTTTTCTGCTTTTCTGCTTCAGCTTTTTGCTAGCTTGGCTGCCTTGCTTCGCTGCTGTTGTTTTTTTCTGTTGCTTTCTTTCCCTTTCTCTCTTTTTTTTTCCCTCTCTCTCTCTCTCTCTCCTTTTCTGGTGCTTCTGTTTGGGTTTTTTTTCCTTCCTTCCTTCCCCCCCCCCCCAAGGTTTGAACCGGCTCCGGACCTGACCTGACCTGAGAAGTTGGAGAAGTCCCGGGCTTGCAACAGACGCGTCGCACCCTCCTCATCACAGTAACCCCCTTTTCCCACTTTCGGTGTTGGGGAGTGTTTTTTTTATTGTCAATGAACCAGTTTTTCCACTTTTCCTCCAAGGTTTTTTTCCTTCCTGAACCCAGGGCTGGGGGGAAGGGGTGGTGGAGGTTTTGGTTTAGGGGACTCCTTTTGGAGGTTCTTCCCTAATTTATTCCAAACCAGGACAAATGGATATATGTTCAGACAGTTCTTATATATGTCTTTCACGGAGATAAAGGATGGAATGTATTGGGCATGAAGTACAGGGGTTTGGTAGCAGGGGGGCTGCAGGAGTGATGTGTGCGGGGAGAGGCCATGTACTCTGATCTGCTAGTCATAGCTGTTCCAGCCAGATCTGAAGATGACGTAAATAATCCACCGCACACCAAAACTTGGTGCATCTGGTTCCTCTGCTCAAGTATATTTAAGACAAAGTGTGAGCTGGTAGGAGGAGAAGTAAAAGGAGACAATGTAGGTACCAGCTGGAGATGCAATCTTGAAAGGAATTACTCCACACCAGAGCAGCTGCACCCTGAAGAGACTACGCCCTGTAGTTAAGCCATGCTGAAGAAGGCACACTCTCAAATGGCCTGCAACCCATGGAAGAACTCACATTAAAGCAGAGGAAACTAAGTAAGAAGCAAGGAGTGGTGAAAGAAAATGAGAAAGCAGCAAGGAGCTGAAGAAAGAAATCATTATGCAGATCATAGAATCAAAGAATGGCTGGGGTTGGGAGACCTTAAAGATCATCTAGTTCCAACCCCTTGCTGTGGAAAGGGACATCTTCCAATGGACCAGGTTGCTCAGAGCCCCATCCAGTCTGGCCTTGAACAGTGGCAGGGATGGGGCATCCACAGCTTCTCTGGGAAACCCGTGCCAGTGCCTCACCAGCCTCACAGTAAAGAATTTCTTCCTAATATCCAATCTAAATCGGCCCTCTTTCAGCTTAAAACCATTCTCCCTTGTCCTGTCACTACATGCTCTTCTAAATAGCCTCTCTCCATCTTTCTTGTAGGCTTCCTTAAGGTACTGCAAGGCTGCAATTAGGTCATCCCCAAGCCTTCTCTTTTCCAGGCTGGACAAGCCAAATTCTCTCATCCTTTCCTTGTAGGAGAGGTGCTCCATCCCTCTAATAATCTTGATGGCTTTCTGGACTTGCTCTGATAGGTCCATGTCCTTCCTGTGCTGGGACCCCAGAGCTGGATTCAGTACTCCAGGTGGGGTTTCATGGGAGCAGAGGGGCAGAATCACTTCCATCACCCTGCTGCCCACACTGCTTTGGATGCAGCTCAGGACACATTTGGCTTTCTGGGCTGTGAGTGCACATTGCCAGTTCATGTCCAGCCTCTCCTTCACCAGCATCCTCAAGTCCTTCTCAGCAGGGCTGCTCTCAATCTGTTCATCCCCCAGCCAGGACTGATAGCTGTGGTTCACCAGACCCAGGTGCAGCACCAGCACTTGGTCTTGTTAAACCTCATGAGATTCCCATGGGCCCACTTCTCTAACTTGTCCAAGTCCCTCTGGATGGCCTCATCCTTCAGGTGTGTCAACTGGACCACTCAGCTTGGTGTCATCTGCAAGCTTACTGAGGGTGCACTCAATCCCTTTGTCTGTCATTGATGAAGATATTAAATAACAATGGTCTCAATATGGACCACTGAGGGACACCACTTGTCACTGATGTCCATCAGGACTCTGAGCCACTGACTACTGCCCTCTGGATGGTACTGTCCAACCACTTCCTTATCCATCTAACAGTCCACTAATGAAATCCATCTCCCAATTTAGAGAGAAGGATGTTGTGGGGGACCGTGTCAAAGGCTTTACAGAAGTCCAGATAAATTACATCTGTAGCCTTTCCCTTGCCCACTGATGTAGTCACTACATCATAGAAGGACGCTGGGTTGGTGAGGCAGGACTTGCCCTTGGTGAAGCTGTGCTGGCTGTCACAAATGACCTCCCTGTCCTTCATGTGCCTTAGCAGAGCTTCTAGGAGGATCTGTTCCATGATCTTCCCAGGCAGAGAGGTGAGGCTGACAGGTTGATAGTTCCCAGGGTCCTCTTTTCTACCCCTTTATAAGATGGGTACAATGTTTCCCTTTTTCCAGTCACTTGGGACTTCACTCTGGGATACATCTCATTGGGTCCCATAGACTTATATGTATTCAGGTTCCTTGAGTGTCCCCATTCTGCTCTCCATCCACATGGAAGACTGAGGCAAAAAAGTTGAATACCTTAGCCTTTGTTGGAGTCCAGGACATCCCCTTGGATGGCCTGGGACCCGAGGAAAGGAATTTGAGCCCTGGACAGGGGGGTGTGGAGCCAGTCCAGGGGGCTCGGAGACCCTGGCACAGAGCCCAGGAAAACACCAGGTTTGATTTTAATCCATGGGAAAAGCTTCCAACATTGCAAAAGGAATTACAAACCACCGGGATGTGAAAACAGTAGTTTAGTACAGTAGGCGATACAGAATTCAGTAGTTTTAGAGTTTATAAAATAGAGTTAAATGGAGACAAGTTTGTGGAATTTGGGTGGTACTTCATGTACTTCTCCTTCTTCCTCGCCCTCCATCTTTTGGGGTGGTGATGGCACAAAGTAGTTAAGAGTGGATTGGGTCAAAGTAGAAATGACACTTTTAGTGTGGGCACTGGGCATTGGCACAAAATAGTAAATAACCAACACGTAGTTATCTGTATAAATGTAAGGGGACATCCCATCGGGAGGCAGTTGCCTCGTGTCCCAGCTGCTGTCCGGACCTCGGCTGGGAGCAGAGAAAATTTTGAGATACCAAATAATAAACAACACGAGAAACCTGAAAACAGACCTTGAAGACTCTGCTTTTTTATACCAACGTGACTCGGGGCTTTTAGAGGGCCAAGGACTTTAAACCACCTAAATCTCGGGTGGGGAATCACTCATCTCCGAGAGCCTTCTCATCTGTTGTTACTAGTTTTCCAGCATTGTTTATCGAGGAGGGTACACCTTCTTTGACCTTCCTTTTCCAGCTGACATAACTGTAGAAGCCCTTCCTGTTAATCATTGCATCCCTTGCCTGGTTCAGTTCCAGCTTCACCATGGCCTTCCTCACTCCCTCCCTACACTATCAAACTTCATCTCTATATTCTTCCCGGGATACCCATCCTAGCTTAAACTGCCTATGCATTTGCTTCTTGCCCTTTAGTTTGACCAACAGGTCCCTACTCAGCCATGCTGGTCTCTTGCCTTCCTTGCCTGATCTCTTGATCCTGGGGATTGTTAGCTCTTGCACTCTATGGAAAACTTCCTTAAAGATCTGCCAGCTCTGTTCCACTCCCTTGACCCTGGAGGGCAGTTTCCCAGGGGATCCCACTATCTCCCCTAAGACCTGAAAGTCTGCTTTCCTAAAATTCAGGGGCCTGACTTCCTATCTGACCCACATCCCTCAGGACTGCAAACTCCACCAGTGCATGATAACTGCAGCCCAGGCTGCCTCCAATCTTGATGTCCCCAATTAGTTCACTTGTGTTGGTGACCAACACATCCAGTAACACATCCCCTCTGGCAGGGCTGTCTATTACCTGTTATCTTCCATGCATTCCAGGAGTCTCCTGGATTGCCTACAGCTTGTTGTGCTACTTTCCCAGCAGATGTTGGGGTAGCTGAAGTCACACAGCAGTATGAGAGCCTGTGAATGCAATGCCTCCTGTAGCTGGAGCAGGAAGGCTTCATCAATAGGCTCCCTTGATCAGGCAGCCTGTAGTAAACACTGACCATAAGGTTTCCTTTCTTTCCTCAGTCTCTGAATCTTACCCATAAGCTTTTGACCTGCTCGGGGCTGTTCTTCAGAGACAACTCTTCACACTCAATCCACTTCCTGATGTAGAGGGCAACTCCTCCTCTCCTCCCTCCCCTGTCCCTTCTGAACAGCCCGTAGCCATCAATAGTTGCACTCCAGTCATGGTATTCATCCCACCAAGTTTCAGTAATAGCAACAAGGTCACACCTTTCTAGCAGCACAGTGGCTTCCAACTCCTGTTTGTTGCCCAGGCTATGTGCATTGGTGTGTCCCTGTTGGGTTGTATTACCTCGGGAGTCCATGGCTTATTTCTGTAAGACTGCAAGTGTGCTCCAGTGTGGCCAGCACATGTCAGAGTCAGAAGCAGAGGACCCTCACGTGCACTCTGCCCCTCCAACCTTTGCCTGTCATCCAACAGTTTGCCAATGACAAGCCTGATATTGTCCCTCTCTCCCATCATATCTATTTTAAAGCCCTGCCAATGAGCCCCACTAGTTCCTGGGCAAAGACTCTTCTCCCTTGCTGAGAAAGGTGAGTCCCATCTGACGCCAGCATGCCTGGTACTGCATAGGCCATTTCATTGTCAAAAACCCCAAAATTATGGTGGTGACATCAGCCACGTATTAATAGACTCAGTCTGTCTGTTTCTTCAAATGTTTCTGCCTTCAACTGGAAGTATAGAGGCAAATATAACTTGTGTCCCAGATTCCCTTATCAACTGTCCCAAGGCCCTGAAGTCCTTTTTCACCCTTGGACTATGTGTTGCCACTTCATCACCCCCTGCATGGAAGATCAGTAATGAGTAGTAGTCCAAGGCTACACTAGGCTTGGAAGTTTCCTGGTGATATCCTTAACCCAGGCCCATGGGAGGCAACAGATCTCCCTATGGGCTAGACCCGATCGGCATATTGGGCCCTCCAGTCTCCTTAGAAGGGAATCACCTACAACTATAATCCATCTTTTCTTCCTCTTGGAAGTGGTTGTAATACAGAGAGTTGACCTTTCTGATAGTGGTGACACCTCTGGTGTGACCAGATCTACATCCTCATCTTCCTTTGGCTTCCCTTCCACATACAAAGCCTCCTACCTATTGTGCAGAGGCACCTGGGGGAATGAGATGAGTGAAGGAGTTTGTTTTCTACCCTGAGCATGGACAATCCTCCATTAACTCCTTTCTTCACAACTGATATCTGCTCCTTGCTGTGGGATGAATAGAGAATTCCCATGATCTTGAATTATTTCTGGTGGCTGCTACTGTGTCCAGGAGTTCAGAGATTGGTTCCACCAGTCTACCTTCCTTGCTGATTCTCTAATACTCCTTAACTTTTCTATATCATCCCATAACAGCTCCCAGGCTAAGCAAGTCCCATCTGATGTAACTGCTGTCTCTGCTACAGTCCAGTAAATGTTTAAACATTCTTTACAGCCTGAAACCTGGATGACCATGTGTTTCTTTGGGAACTCTGTCTGGAGCTCTGTATCTTTTTTGGCAAGCATGGATGATTTGGCTTCCTGCCAAGTGGACACCATACCTGAGCTCTTGACAAGGGCAGTGACCACTAACTGAGCTAACTGCTTGAGCTACAGCATTTCAGCACCCTGCCTGCGTGAACTGCAGTACAAACTGATGCATCACATCCTTCTGATGCGCCTTGTCCTCTTTGCCTGCACTGTTCACCATGCTCTGGGCTGCTTGCGCTCTCTAGAGCTGTTTAAATCTCCCATGTTTCTCCTGACTACTCTCCCTCCCTCTGACTTCATAGATGACCCCAACCTCCATTGTGCCACCTGTCACTAGATCATAACCTAGTAGAAACAAGGGAAATTGAGACTAGGAAGCAGGGAAACATTTGATTGAACTTGGGGAAGGGGGCAAAAAAGTTGTTTCCCTGTTTGTTTAATTGTGGGAGTTTTTTTCACATCAGTACCTGAATCAGTAATTGAGTTTGTATCAGTTGGCAATAAATTAAATGGAATAAAATTTCCTGAGCTGAAACTGTTTTGTCTGTGAGTGGACTAGTGACAAATTCCAATATTGCCCATAGCATTACTACACAATTCCTTTCTGACACACTGTGTTGAGTTGCTGTGGCAACGTTTTGGTAGTGGAGGGGCTACAAGAATGGCTTCTGTGAGAGGCTGCTAGAAGCTTCCTGCATGTTCAGCAGAGCCAATGCCAGCCAGCTCCAGGACGGACCCACTGCTGGCCAAGGACGAGCCAATCAGGAATGATAGTAATGTCTCTGTGATAACATATTTAGGAAGGAAAAAAAGTTGTTCGGCAGATGTAACTGGAGCCAGAGAAGAGGGGGGTGAGAATATGTGAGAGGAACAGCTCTGTAGACACCAAGGTCAGTGGAGAAGGAGGGGGAGGAGGTACTCCAGGTGCCAGAACTGAGATTCCCCTGCAGCCCATGGAGTTAATGGGAATGCAAAGATCCACCTGCAGCCTGTGGAAGAGACTCACGCTGAAGCAGGTGGATACCTGGAAGAGGGCTGTAACCCTGTGGGAAGCTCACACTGGAGCAGGTCCCTGGTAGGACTTGTGACTCTGTGGGGGACCCACGCTGGAGCAGGCTGTGCCTGAAGGACTGCACTCTGTGGAAGAGTGATCCATTTTGGAGCAGTTCGTGAAGAACTGTAGCCCATGGGATGGACTCATGTGGGAGAAGTTTGTGGAGAAGGGACCCCAAGCTGGAGCAGGGAAAGGACTTCTCCCTGACCAGTGGCAGGAACGATGTGTGATGAACTGACAGTAACCCCCATTCCCTGTCTCCCTGCACTGCTGGCGGGGAGGAGGGAGAGCTGGTAAGGGGGGGGGGGAGGTGTTTTAAAAATTTATTTTACTTCTCATTATCCTTCTCTGATTTTGACTGGTAATAAATTCAATTAATATTCTCAAGCTGAGTCTGTTTTGCCCGTGATGGTATTTGGTGAGTGATTTCTCCCGGCCCTTAACTCATGAACTTTTCGTTATATTTTCTCTCCCCTGTCCAGTTGGGGAGGGAGTGATAGAGCAGTTTGGTGGGTGCTTGGCATCCAGCCAGAGTCAACTCTTTACAGACATCTAAGGATAGCTAAATAGATCCAGGATAAGCATTCACTTCTGCATGCCTGTTTACACTCCCGATGCCCCAGACTTGTGATTATTTAAGAAAAAGAAAAAAAAAGTTTAATCAATTCTTAGACTCACATCTTTGGACCTCTTCAGTGGTTTCATTTTATATTTTACACCATACAGCGCAAAGAAACTACACGTATATGAGCCCCAAACAGATTCATTTCTTTGTAAATTGATTCTGTAAACTGATAGTCAAAAGCCCTTCCCCCAAGAACCCGGAGCGCTGAAACCAGGCATAAGCCCTGCAGTTGCAGCCTCTGGCAATGTAGAATGCCCCAGCAGTGGGAATCACGCGTGCTTCCACCCAAAGTTTGGTCTAGCAACGGAAATCCATGCCCCTGGTAAATGCGGCTGAAGCCCCCCTGCCGGAGGAAGGAAGAAGCTCATGAATTCTCATACAAACTCAGCAGAACAAGAAAACAGCATGACAAATGGTACGGGAAGAAACGTACCTGCCCTTCCGACAGGTGCTGAATAGAGGTAAGAGTGAATTCCTGTTCCTCATCTTCCTCAACCGAACCAAGACTTTGAAGGGAGGAAAACCACGACGCCATCCTCACCACAAACTGCACAATACTGACTGAGCCTCCCCAAACCTGAGCCGGATGTTCCTGTTGCTTGAGGTTGTTACGAACTTCCCCGGAAATGACACTACGCACTACCGCCAACGGCGGACATGAGGCAGATCCGTCCCTGTCCCTTCCGAGCTAGGGGAGTTTCGATTCCCTCTGACATGAGAGACTGAGGTGTATCGCAAATTAGTTTTTAAAGGTCACTTAAAGCATCACTGGCAATAGTATCGGCAAAACCAGGTTTAATATAAAAGTGAAAGCACTACAAAGTTCATTGTCAAGGTTCACTCTACTTGAAGGTTACAGCACACAGAGAAAAAACAAACTAAAATCAATCAATCTAAACTCAGTATCAACCCAAAAATTGTCTATGTGGAGGCTGGGGCAGGGCAGGGTGGGGTGGGCGGGCGGGGGCGGGGGGGGGGAAGGTAAGGATAGGAAACGGTAAGGATAAAAAGGAATAAGGGAGAGCCTTCCATTGAGACACAAGGTTCATTGTGGACTCCCCTGACAAACTTAACCCCAGACTTAACCAACGCTTTAGGCCTAAAGGTTTAACAGCACTTGAACATTACAGCACTGAATCAATAGTTTTAAGTTAAACAATTTAACAAAAGATTCATATAGAATCTCCTATAAGCACAACAGTAACTCACAGGCCTAACTTACTTAAAATCTAAAGTACTTAAGAATCCAGGAGAGCAGCATTCCTAGTATATTTGTTATAGCATATGCATACTTGCATGCATATAAAGGTGTATGTACAGGGTATATACTTGTGAAAAATTCCCCTCTAGTTCAGTGAAGTACTCACATTGGATGCTTTTGCATCTTCTCAAATGGGCTAAGGGTTGAGCCTTGAGGATTGGAGGTATCAGCCTAGGCTCCATTGACAGCATTTGTCAGTGGTCCTCTAAATATAGCAAACTTGAGAGTTCACTAGCTCTGCTAGGTGTCCTACTCAGAAGTACATTACTGTTTACAGCCTGCTGCAGTCCAGGACAGCTCAAAGGGTCTCAGTTAAGACTGCTGTTTATAGGGTCACAAGAGAATTTCCTTTAGTCACAGGAATTTTCCATCCTGGCTGCAATTCAGGTAGGTAACTGTGTGAATCATTACAGGCAGGCAGCCAGAACAACCACAAGACCTTGGCTGAAATGCAAAGAGTAAATTTATTTAATTACCTTGCTCACTGGAGGATCCTGATGACATGCAGAAAGACTCTAAAACTCAGAGACAGAGTGAGTTTTAAAGTAGGTATGTGATTTATTCAGCGCTGGGCACAATGCAGGATAGCTCCCAAAGGCATGCGCAGCCCCTTGATCACTCGTGTTTTCTTTTAACCTCTAGAATATTACATATGCATCAGGTTTCGCAATACATCTATGCATATTCATTCCTTGGCTCCCCTCCCCCTCCACTTCGTATTCTAATCGTCTTATCAGTCTCTTGCGCCTGGGCAGTTGTCTCTGGTGGTCGTCTTGGGGGTTTTAGAGATGAAGATAAATAGTCTTCCTCAGAGATGAACTTCTGACCCTGCTGTCTTGGGCATGCCCACTGATAGTCCAAGCTATAAGGCCATTTTTATCTGGTCCTGGGGGACCAAGGTGCCTGTTATCTCAGTATCTCTGGTAATCTTGTATTCTTGTCTCCTGTTTTGGTAAGCATCCTCCCCTTATCAAGCATCTTTGCATTCTTTCTTGCTGTTCTGGCACGTAGTTCTGTCCCTTCTCTTCCTAAGCAACTAGTACAGTATAAAGAGCAGCAATACACATCATCTGAATGCCTATTCTTTAATCAATATCTTCTATTTTCTATGATTAATATTCTCTAGTTTCCAATCTCATGTTTCACTGAATCAACACCCAGGTGGAGACACACAAGCAGCAATGCTGGCACCATTAGGATCAGTCCATGCTAGCAGACAGGGGCTGCTGTTTGCACCCATTTATCAGGGGCCTGTGCACACATAGTTTGCTACCATGCTGTGATCTCCTCTATGCTTTTTATGATCTCTGAACTTTGATCTTCTCTCTCCCAAAACAGTGAGCTCAAACATGTCCATGAAAATGCCTCCAAGTCTCTGCAAACACCTACGTTATCTCTACATAGAGATTCTACTTCTTAAAACAGAGGACAAACAGCAGTAGGCATAATATATGGGGTTTCCCACACTGTTATTTTCCAGACCTCAGCATTCCCAACTGCAAGGTCCCTTGAGTGAATCTACAACATTTTTTTTACTTTTAACACTTTCCTCACAACAGTAACTTTCTTTGAAAGTTTGATAACAAAAATGTTATTCCATTTGGGTTATTCAGGCAAGAAAAATAAGTTTCCAAGGATGTTTTTTAAAAAAGACAAGCTCCTTCGACAGCACAAGTTCCTGGGAACAGGCAGTGTTTCTGATAAGCTCAAGAGGAGCTCAGCCCAGGTGCTGTTCCTCAAGGCCTAATGAGCATTTCTCAGATCATAGTGCAGCCTGGGAGGGAGTGTTGGAGACTGAATGTTATAATTTATGGCTTAAACATCTTCATGAAGGACCTTTGCCTATTACAGCAAAACTGTATTACAAAAGCTGCAGAGAAGACCACCACACCCTGAATAGTCTTTCTGACCTCCACTACTCAATGAAGATAAGATAGGGACTCAGGTCTGGGCTGGGGTAAAAAGAATCCATTCACAGAGTGTTGGAGTCCAGGGCACGGGGAAAACCCCTCAAACTGTCCTGGGGGGTCCGGGAGCCCTGCCAGGACCCCTGGAAAGCATTGCTTTGACCTTAGCCCATGGGAAAAATTGCCAACACTTATGGATGAAAAGAGAACAAAAAAAAAATTTGAATTAGACAGTAGTTTAGTTTGTCACAGGTTGAAAATTTGTAGTTTTGGGTTTTTAGAATGGAAGAAGATAGAGGCAAGATGGATGTGAAAAATGAGTTCTGTTGTATTTCTCTGGGGAATGGTTTCCCCCCAGGACCCGTGAAGCCTGTAACCATGTAGTCTGACCCTTCCTTACTTTCTTGACCCAATTGGCTGAGGTCCAGCCATCCCCCCAAGCAGAAGCCTTGATAAGGCCCTGATCTTCCTCTTTCTTCCTCTTGCCCTCTGTCCCTCTTGCCCTCCGGCCCTCTTGCTCTCTGGCCCTCTCTCCTTCTGGACCTCTCTTGCCCTCTGGGCCTCCTGCCCTCGTTTCCCCTCCTGGAATAAACATCTTGGATCAACCCTGGGGGTAAGAGCCTCTTTTGGATCTTTTTCCCTGTCCCTGAAATATTCCCCCAAAGCCTCCCAAGAAACTGAGCTAGCCCTGGGGGGGGGCTGCGGGGGATTGTTTCAGAGTTCCACTCTTTTTAAAAATTTATAAGTTTTATAAAAAAAATTTAAAATTGACAAATTAGGAGACAGAATAAGCAAAGCCTCTCAGCCAAGGGGGCTTGGCACTGATTTATTAAAATATGGATATTGATCTAATACCGATATCCAACTATGATGGACAAAGACTCTCTAACAGTCTGAATTTAAAAAGTGTACGTTTATTACGATGCCGGGCAGCATGCGGGATAGCTCCCAAATACACACGTGCAATTCACAGATGATCACAGGGTCTTTTTATGTACAAGTGTATTGAATATCCAAAACACAAATGCATATTCATAACTCTGGTCGATCCCATTCCCTGCTTCGTATGGTAATTAGCCAAAAAGCGATTAAGCATGCGTAGTTTGTTCTTTGAAATGGGTTGGTGGTCCTTCTTATGGGGTGGGGTCTCAAAATGATGAAGTAAGATGGGTCTTCCTCACTTTGACTTTTTAACTTTTTAGTGTTGGTGACACCTGGATCCTGTTTTCTCAAGACTATCTGATTTATGATCACATTGTATTCTTGGAGTCTATTGATTAAGTTGACAGGCCTCCTGATTTATCAGTTCCTTAAATGCGGCTTCTGTTAACCAAGGAAAGTCTACCTCAACAATATCTAGTTTAACTAAAGTCCTTAATTCTTCAAAATTAATGTCTCAGCACAAGGTCTGCCCATAGCCCAGCTCACCCTTTTAGGACTTCTATCTTTAAGGACCGCTGTGTTGAATATTCAGTAAATGTTAATCAAACATTCTTCTTTTGATCTGTTTTAAGCATTCACGATCATCTTATCTAATAGATTTATTTTGTGGGTGGCTCCACTTAGTCTGGTGATGTGGGTTCAGTTTGCATTTCCCAGCCAACACACCATTTATGTCGTGGTTCCACATTCGCCAAATTTCTTTTACCAACTGGGAGATAGGATTTTGGGAGAAAAAGGCGAAACAGGCACAACTTGAAAGTAAAAACAGATAGATTTTATTAACATACACTAAAGAAAAAAAAGACAGAGACAAAAAATGAGACATTCAAACACCTTCCCCCCCCAAACTGTTCACTTTCCCACTCAACACAGAGAGAGAACTATGATTTCCAGTCAGTTGCCACCATTTAAACACGATCTTACATCACCTTGGAATAGGAGCCTCTCTAGGGTTATGGAGAACACGCTACAAGAAAAGGTCTGGTGGCTTTCAATGCCACAGATCTGCAAGCGCCTGGAATTTCTGCAGATTCTGTGTAATCCCATCCATATAAACAGTTTTTTAAGCTGTTGATGGGTTTCTGCATGTTTGGGATCTCGTTTTAAGAATGCTTTTCTTGTACAAAACAGGGATTCTCTTCTATCTCTAAAATCGCCTCTATCTCAAAAGAA
This sequence comes from Sylvia atricapilla, assembly GCF_009819655.1. Classification (NCBI taxonomy): domain Eukaryota; kingdom Metazoa; phylum Chordata; class Aves; order Passeriformes; family Sylviidae; genus Sylvia; species Sylvia atricapilla. The sequence goes on along the minus strand of NC_089173.1, from coordinate 2,068,715 downwards.
ATAGAGACCTCCTTGTTTTTTCCCAGGAGCCAGGGACATATTCTATTCAAAATTCTCAGTTAAAACCCATGTATATCAATACACACAACCCTTTGGCTAGGAACTCGCATTCCCCCAATCAGCATTAGGATATTACAAAAACAGTCCATTTCACCATACTTCACATCTAGAGAAGTCCGGTCAAAAATGTCCACTTCCTCCATCCCATCTTTTAATAGTCTTTCTCAGTTCTTTCACTGACTTTGTCTCAATGCTGTCTCTTTACATTTTAAATCACTCTGTCTTCCATGGAGGAGGGAAAAGGGTTAAAGTCTTTGCCCAGAGTCTTTTTTCTCCTCTCCAGCTGACTCCCAGAACTTCAAGGCCACAGGTGATGGGGGGAGGAAGGGGGAGAGGGAGCTGCTCAAGAATGCTGATGGACGACCCTCCTCCACCCCTGGTCAAATCTAAAGCAGCTCAAACTTGGATCAGCTCCCTGGAGCTCCAGAGAAAAGTTTTTAAAAAGTCTCTTCTCCTTTGGACCAGGAGCTCTGGCAGCCAAGCCCCAGAGCACAGCCACCGTGGTCCTGGTGCAGGGCCAGCACTGCTGATCTGCAGTCTTCTTCCTCCTCTCCCCATCGGAGGAGCCAGGAAGGGGACAGAGGGGACACGGCCAGCCTCAACCACTCTCCCACAGGCAGGGCCCCTTTCCCCCCCCCCCCCCCCCCCCCCCCCCCCCGAGGCCTGACCGGGCCTGGCCCTGGGGGGCCCAGCCTGAACTTCTGACTTACGAGGTGATGTTAGCTCCTTGTCAGCTGGAAAAGGAAAGGGCCGAGTCACTTGGGACTTGTGATTCAAGACTGCGTTTCCAGAGGCATAAAAACCACTCCCATTCGTCAGACAAGCTGTTAGTCAATCTATGCTAGAACTTCCTTAGGAAAAAAAACCCCTTTCACATTCATGCTAAACCACCACATCTTTCCACCCCTCGACTCTGGAAAACACAGGCTTAAAATAATTATCAAAATTACATACAACATACATCTCTTATCTACTTAAACAATGAACTATTCTACCCCTAGATATTCTACTACAGTTATACTTAACTCATTGCTAATACTTGCTTTGCCTTTACATTCTCCCATCCAATCTCATTTTATAATTCTTATCAAATTTTATCTCAATTTATTTGCCCCAACCGGGTGGAAATGCCAATTATGTTGTGGTTTAGCATGAATGTGAAAGGGTTTTTCTTTCTTAAGGAAGTTCTAGCATAGATTGATTGACAGCTTGGTTGACGAATGGGAGTGGTTTTTACGCCTCTGGAAACGCAGTCTTGAATCACAAGTCCCAGGTGACTCGGCCCTTTCCTTTTCCAGCTGGAAAATGCCGAGGTCCAGGCCCCAGTGGGCCATGGGTACCAGATCCCAGTCCTTCTCTGTGTTTTCAGTCCAGAGCAGATTTGAACAATCCCCAAGGAAAGGAAAAAAAAACAACAGTCCAGGAAGATTTTTTTTCTTTGCCTCAGCTTGCTAAACTAACTAAAAGGAAAAAAACCCCTCTCTCTCTCACTGCTGTCCATGTATCCGATGAACACACTGTCCCGAGCAAGAAAGAGAGAAAAAAAATGCGGACGACTGAACACTTTTCAAAACAAAACTGCGCGTGTTTTCTTTCCCTGCTCACCCTCAGAACCACACTTAAAGGTACAGAACACAACCTACAGCACACACAGAACAGACGATTGGGGATACAGAGGCATTATAGTCACCCCAGGACATCTGGTAACATGGGTGTAAATTTTCTTCTGAGGTTTTCTGATTCTTTTCATTTGTATAAGAAAACAGAAAGTTAACTGGTTTTTATGAAGGGTCACAAGATGACCCCCCCTCCCATAACTTCTGGCTTGGTGATTTAGACGCTACAAAGAAGAGATAACCCCCCCTCTCCCAAATCTTAACCCTCTGGTATAATCAGAAAATACACATTCATTACCTTTCTAAACTCTTATTAATAAAAACATAATACTGTATAATTATACATATAGTCGTCATGTTAATATTTGTGAAAAGCCAACTATATAATATGCATTTAAAACAATGGAGAATTTTGGGTGGTGTCTTAAGTTCTTCTTCTACTCCATCTTCTGCTGTGACGGTGGCACAAAGACATTGGTAGAATGTAGGTGATGTAAAAAATTGCGTGACTAGAATTAGTAGTAATTATTGGTACAAAATTGTAAATATAGTACATTTCAAGAGTTAATTGGGTTAGAAACCTTTAAGAGACCTTGGACACCAGGTCTCGTGCTCTTGGCAGCAGTGTCTTTCAGCATGCTAAGCCTGGTGTTAGGCAGTGCGCTGACCTTCAGATAAAAAATTTAATAAACGCCTTTCAAGACCAAGCTGCGAGTTCTGCTCTTCTTTCAGACTCTGGCACGGGACTTCGAAAAGGACAAAAAACCCTAATTAGGGGGATCTTGGACTCAAAACACAGAAACAGAGGGATCAAGCTTAGCACCTACAGGGTGGAGACTGCATCCCCGGGGCTATCAGCTGCCAGGCTCTCACAGACCCTCACATCAAAGGGTGGGGGGAGGAGGAGAGGTTTTGAGTGTGTGGTGGAAAATCCTCTGGTCCGAGGCAGTGGACACCCATCCTCTGCTGAGCAGACTAGCGCAGCTGTGAGGCCCCTTCACCCCGAGAAAAGCCACATTAAGGACATCATAGGGGGTGTCATGGCCCATCAAAGGCCCTTTCCAAAGGGGTACCCAGACCCTGCACCAGAGCACTGTAGCATGATGCAACAGATCCATAGTGCCAAGGGAGGCACCTGGGCATTCCCACCTGGACAAAACATATATTAATCTGTGGGATTCTATACTTCTTGGCATGGCGGCACCATGGCAGCAGCGTGGCAGTGGCAGGGGACTCTCACAACCAAGAAGACCAGATGGAGGGGAGCAATGAGACATTGTTGGGACCCCTGGAAGGCTGATATGTTTCTACCTAACCCCTGTCACTCTCTCCCTGTACCCCCAACCCCATGCACGACTTTCTTTTTCTTTCTTTCTTTTTCTTTCTTTCTTTCTTTCTTTCTTTCTTTCTTTCTTTCTTTCTTTCTTTCTTTCTTTCTTTCTTTCTTTCTTTCTTTCTTTCTTTCTTTCTTTCTCTTTGCCTCTTTTACTATAAAATAAAATATATTAATTTTTTGGCACCAACATCTAACCTTGTTTGGTTTTGATCAGGTTTTTTGGGTATATTTCAAACCTTTCTATGTCCAATCCATTTTATTCACAGAGGCTGTTTCCTTTGATCTTCTGTGTTTAAATGGTTATTAACAGGGGACAGAATGTACCACCACAAGATGTGTGTGGTCTATTTATCATTGAGCCTGTTTTATTGGATAAGTGACTGAAATTTTTTTTGGGGGGAAATAGCCTTGCTTCACAGTCATAGATTTGGGTGCTGATACAGAGCAAGAGATGATAGTTGCATCAGTGTGAGAAATGGTTCTTTATGTTGAATCAGTTTTGTAACATACAGGTAAATGTTTTGCTTTTGCTAAAAAGGAGATGTTTCTGTGTTTTCTTTTTCAGAGTTCCATGGAATTTTTCTTTAAATATGGAGGGCCAGTTAGCAGTCTGCTCTCTCCTCATCTCTCACAACATCCTCATAGGCAAACTCAGAAAGTGTGGACTGGATGAGAAGACAGTGAGGTGGATTGAGAACTGACCGAATGGAAGATCCCAGAGGGTTGTGATCAGTGGCACAGGGTCTAGTTGGAAACCTGTCACTAGTGGTGTCCCCCAAGGTTCAATACTGGGACCAGGATTTCTCCTTTTGAAATGTTATATGGAATGCCATATGATCTAGAAATTCCACAGGATCATCCCCAATTAGAAGAATCACAAATTAAACCCTATCTAATACAATTAATGACTAGAAGGGAGAGACTGCGAGCCAAAGGTTTGGCAGTCCAGAGGCCACCTTTAGATGTGGCAATGCACAAAATCAAACCAGGAGACAAAGTATTGATTAAGTCATGGAAAGAGTCTTGCCTGACTCCTCGTTGGGAAGGACCCTATGTTGTTTTACTCACTACAGAAACTGCTATCTGGACAGCCGAAAGAGGGTGGACTCACGCAAGCTGAGTGAAAGGGCCTGTCCAAGACTCCTCTACCTGGCAAGTTATCAGCATACCTGGAGATTCAAAGATCACGCTCAAAAGGACATAAATGAACTGATTGGTAACAGAAGGACACATGAGCAATTATCATGAAGTAACTGAACCACATGTAAATAGTAGTGATATTAGAATTTAATGTGAAAATTCTAATTGTAATTGTTACCCTTTTGTATGCTGTATTTGTAAAGTGTGCTGAGAATGGTGGTGGTTCTATTGCCAATAAGGATACCCTCCTTCTGGAGTGTGTAGCCCTTGTTAGAAACAAGAAAGGGAAATCTCCAAATTTGCTTTACACTTTAAAGTATTAAAAAAAAAAAAAAAAAAAAAAAAAAGGGGTACCAATGAATTGTGAAATTGTGAAGGATATTTGTATATGGAATTCGGCCTGAATATTATTGGTATCATTCCAACAAACCAATCCCATTTGTAACAGAAATTATAGAGGAGTGTGACCATAGAGCTCTTGAAGGAGTCAAGTGTGATATACCTTTAGTGAAAAGATAAAAATTTGGAATCTTATAAGCAGAGGCAAATGAACCAGCATTAATGCTCCTGAAGAATACTCTTACTGCCGAGAAGATGGTATCCCCCGTGGCTCGAAGCAACCGAGTCGACAGGCGAGGCAGAAGGGTAAGAAAGTGTGGAGAACAAAGTCCCATGAATGGGACTGTGCAAAAATACTGGAAAAGCTGCCTCGTATCACTAGAAAAAGGCACCTATGACTCCACAGGCAAAAGCTCTAGCAAGCCCCTGAGATCAAAAGAAAATTTAAAAGTAATATGTAGACAAAAGGACTCCCACCCTTCACGGCATGCATTAAGACTTATGGTATTTGTAATATTCTGTGATTTAGTAATGACGGAAATTGATCAATATGAACACCAACCATTCAAGTGGTCTCTAGTTAGAGGGGAAGACCAGCAGGTGATTCAGACAATCATTACACCGGGAGCCCCTAGTTTTACGCCCACTCTGTGTCAAATAGTGCCCATAGAACCCTGTCCGAATCTGAAGGGATTCTATATCTGTCCAAGTTGGAATCCTGGGAAAAGATATTGCAATAGTCCAGGGCATTATTACTGTGCATATTGGGGATGTGAAACTATTGCGGCTGACTGGAGCCCGGGAGCAGGTCCTGATAAGTTCCTCAAAGTAGGGTGGGGACCATGGGGATGTGATCCACCTGAAAAAGATTCATATGGTGGCATTCAGCTAGGCCCCCGGCGTGGCATCCCACTAGGCAAAGTGAATTGTAAATTCATATATGTGAACATATCTAAGCCTACGTATCCCGGCTGGATGACTGGAAAAACATGGGGCATGAGATTTTGGAAGTCTGGTACTACCAGAGGCAGGTTGTTCCTTATCAAGAAAGAAATGGTAACACCTGAACCACAAGCAGTAGGTCCCAACCCAGTTATTAGCCACCTGAGAGACTCAGAAGCTCCACACATAACAGAGGCCCCAGTCTTAAATATTACCAATACAGCAGAACTTAATCCCAGTTCAAGTATAAAAGATGACCCATTGTGGAAACTCTTAAATACCACATATCAAGTTTTGAACTCTACTAACCCAAACTTAACCCAACATTGTTGGTTATGTTATGATGTCAAACCACCTTTTTATGAATCAGTAGGAGTCCGTTCGAGAATAAGACGAATTAATGGATCAAACCCATCCCAGTGTCTATGGAGAGAGAAGAAACAAGGGATAACAATGCAATACATATCTGGGAAAGGAAGGTGCATAGGTAACGTGCCCCCCAGTAGACAACACCTGTGCGGAATAATAACCTCCCTGAAAGAAAAACCACCGGCAGACTGGCTAGTGCCAGACAGCAATACCAAATGGATTTGTTCCAAGACAGGAGTCACCCCTTGTCTATCCCTTAAACTATTCAATGAGAGTGAAGAATACTGTATACAAGTGACTATTATCCCTAGAATAATATACCATTCCGAAAATTTCATGTATGATCACCTAAACTCCCATCATTTGCAGAAACGAGAACCTATCACTCTCTCTGCCCTAACAGTCGCTGCCTTAATAGCTGTAGGAGCTGCGGGAGCAGGGACAGGAATAACTTCACTGGTTCAGCAGAATCAAAAATTCCAATCATCAAGAATAGCTGTAGATGAAGATTTAGCTCGGATAGAAGAATCAATTAGTGCTTTAGAGAAATCAGTCAGGTCACTGTCAGAAGTAGTCCTACAAAACCGAAGAGGGTTAGATCTCATGTTTCTTCAACAAGGGGGGTTGTATGCTGCCTTGGGAGAACAATGTTGTGTTTATGCAGATCATACCGGAGTGGTAAGAGATACCATGGCTAAACTCAGAGAAGGCCTGGAAAAGAGAAAACGAGGACAAGAAACTCAACAGAGTTGGTATGAGTCCTGGTTTAATTACTCCCCCTGGCTAACTACACTGGTAACAACCATTGCAGGACCAGTAATCTTGCTAGTTCTGGGATTAACATTTGGACCATGTATATTCAATAAACTAATTGAAATAGTAAAAAGTAGATTAGAAGCGGCACACTTGATGCTCATCCAAGCCAAATATGAGCCAATTGAAAATGAAGGTATAGAAGCCGAAGCTCTGATTCTGAGTCAACAGGAGTTGCAGCGGTTCAGTGAACAAAATGGAAAAAAAGAAAAAGGGGGAATTATGATAGATTACCAATCAGTAATTGTTCACTAAACCTATCACAGGAAGCACCTGGTATTCTCGCCAAGACCCTCTCTTCAAACATCCGGCAAAGCAAACAAAAGAAAAGCTGAGTGACCAGTTTTTTGCAGGGATCAGAGCTGCATTCCCACAACCACCGGACCACCACCACCGGGAAGCGGACAAAGACCCCTCCCCAGCAGCACTTTGCGAAAATACAGGAGAAACAGAAAAATACACGTATCACAGGGAGCTGCAAAGTATAAAAGCAGAGACTCTCAGATAGTGGTGTGGACCGTGGTAGGGCAGGAGAATCTCCCGGCCGCCCAGCGCGCTGTTTTGTTTACTGTCGCTTGCTCAATAAATTCCAATCTGATTTAATTGAGCTTGTGTCCAGTCAATTATTGGGACACACATATAACACCGTCATCTCTAATTGGCCCAGGCATGGCCAGCAGCATGTCCATCTTCAGAGTCATCAGAGATTGACTGCCAGACATGGTGGAAGCTTCTAGCAGCTTCTCACAGAAGCCATCTCCATGGCCACCCCACTAGCAAAAACCAGGCCATGCAAAACCCACACATGAGGAAAGATGGAGAGAGTTGGGGCTGTTCAGCCTTGAAAAGAGACAACTGAGAGGGGAGCTTATCAATTTCTATCAGTATTTGAAGGGAGGGTGCCAAGAGGATGGAGCCAGGCCCTTTTCGGTGGTGCCAAGCAATACGATGACAGGCAGTGGGCAGAAACTGACACACAGGAAGTAGACAGGAGGAAAAATTTCTTTACTGTGTGGGTAACTGTAGCACCACATGGCTACAGTGATCATCGTGTCCAGGGAGGTACAGGCATCGGCAGAGAAACAGACGAAACAAGTCTCTGTTTTGTTAAGCACAAGAGTCCATTTTATTCCCCCCCCCCGCCCCCACCCTGAACCGGGTAGGGAGAAGAAGGCGAAGAGAGAGAGTAGGGGCAGGGTGGTGGGATTTTATCAGGTATTGCAGGGGAGGAGTCTTAGGGTTTGGGTCAAGGGAGGAGATAACATAAGGAGAGTAAGATCAGATTTCAGCTTCTTCAAAATGGGAGAATTCCACAACTCCTCAGTTTATAAATTGGTTAAAAGGTGTGTTGAATAACTCATAATAAAGGGATTCTGATGCCCAGCCTCACGTTGGGCACCATTTATAACAGTGTGTCTTTTTCACAGTGTAACTACAGCCTAATTAGATCTCAGTCAGCCTCTCCAGTGGAGAAACTGCTTGAGAAGAATTCAGGCAAACAATCAAGCTCACACATCCACACACGTTACCAACTAGCTCAGCAAGAGAGGCAGAAGGCTCCCAGCCCCAGGTCAATTCCAGCAAGCGTTTATTCCGTGTGCCGAAGGTGGATCTAGGAGCCCAAGAAGAGCAATCGTGATTTTTCTCAGTTATACAGTGTCTCAGGTTCATGGGTGCAGGGCAGGGGGCAAGTGACCATAGGGAAGACAGAAACTGGGCACCAGGCCCCATAGCCAATGGGGAAACAGGTAAAGGGGATACCATTGGGGAGTGGTGGACTTGAGAACCCAGGGAGCAGATTGCAAAATGTTTGCAAGGAACCATGGGGGAGAAGCCTTTGTTACGCCTGGGAGGGGTATCTTTAATCTTTGCTTTTCCAGGGCAAGGCAGTTGGAAATTCTTTAAGGGCACAAGGGACTCCACAGGTAACCAAGCACAACAAAAGATTATCCAGAGACGGTGGGAAGTCTTCCTCACTGGAGATATTCAAGAACAGTATGGATGCAATCCTGTGCCATGTGCTCTGGAATGACCCTGCTTGAGCAGGGAGGTTGGATCAGATTGCCCACTGTGGTTCCTTCCAACATTACCCATTCTGTGATTCTGTGATCTTCATCTGAAGGCTACTCTCAGGAAGAATGAAAAGGTTGATCTTACTCCTGATTATACAGAAAGAAATTCTAATAATAGAATCATAGAATAATTTCTTGTAGTGAACTCAGTATTTGAGGTATGGCCTCACCAGTGCTGACTACAAGGGGAAAATCACTTCCCTGGTCCTGCTGGCCACACTATTTCTGATAGAAGCCAGAGTTCTGTTGGCCTTCTTGGCAACCTGGGCACATGCTGGCTCATGTTCAATCAGCTCGACCAGCATCTCCATGTACTTTTCCTCTGGTACTGAGCCCTGGGGAACACCACTTGTGACCAGCTCCCCGACAGATGCTTGATTTGTAGTATCCTCCTGTTCTTACTTCTTGGGTCATGGCTCTTGGTTCCTGAAGGTTTGTTTATTCCCTCACTTTTCATAATTTATTTTTCCTGTACTATACTTCATTGAATTTTTAATCTTCTCATGGTACTTTATTTCAACTGATACCAAACTCAGTCATATAGAAACTTTCTATCAGTTTTGAGTATTAGAAAGCAGGCATTCTTTATTACAGCATGCTGGTCACTCGGGGGATCCATCCTCCATTCAAGTGCACTGAGCACTGAGTGAACAGAGTTTTTATCATACATACATTACATATTCATTAGCTATTTCCACTTCCTTTGACTTTATTTGACAAAGCCTCACCCCTTATTGGAAGTCCTTATATAGTTCTTTGGGGTCTGTCTTCAACATCTGGTGTCCTTTTTAGGTAGCTGTTCCTTGATTCCTGCTTTTGAGTAAGTGCGATATTGTTATTTTGCATAACTTCTACTTTGTCAGCCTTACAGAGCTGAGCTGGCATCCTGCTTGCATTTTGCACTACTTCTGTTTGCCTGAGTTACATCCTTTATTTATTTCTCCAAAGCTGTGTTGTTGTGTTCTACTGCCCTTGATAAGAGTAAATATTGTTCTGTTCTACTATCCTTATCAAGTGAGTAAAATGCTGATCTGTTCTACTGTCCAACAGCTATATAGCCCTTAATTGAGTGTATTTATAATTAAGTGGTTTTATAAGCACTTTTTATTTTATAAATGAGTATAAAGCAAGAGTAATAAAAAAAACAGATGAAAGGAAGAACAGCGGGCAAAGTACAAGGGCTGGTAAGACCTATTGCTCAGGTGTGTTGTTTCTGTGAGAAGGGAGGGTTAAGCAGCTCAAATTGAGAGGAGAGAATGATTTTTCTAGATAGTGCTTCCACTTCTAGGCTGTGCAAGTTACAGCTCCCTCTTTCCCCACTCCAGAAAGGACAAAAGTCCCAATCCCATGGTGGCCCCACTCCACTGCTTAGTACATTAAACCAGGTAGACTTGACTCCATGTAGTGGGGGATGCTCAGCAGAAGGTAGAGGCACTGAGAACCAGAGGGTGAAAACGGGATGACTTGGCACATTCAAGGGCTCTTCTCTTTCCCTGCTTGGCACTGCTGCTTCTGTGCACTGTGATCATGGGAACCTTAGGCTCTAGGAAAGGGGCCATATTGCTCTGGATAATCAAGCACTTGGCCCTGAGACATCTCTGGCAGGAATCTGCTCAGACATGCTAATATTGGTGCTTCTAAGGGACCATGTCTCCGCAGTGAAATACCAGGTGTTTAAAGTGCTTGGACAAAACTGTGGTGTGTGTTGCACAAAATGCATAAATCCAGCTGTGTTCCTGCTGTCAGGAAAATTAATCCACAATGTCAGAGGTTTATGTCCAAAAACGAGACAGAGGAGTTCTGTAACTTTATTCAAATAAAGGGAGAGGCCATGAGACATTTCCTATGGGGTCTCTCAAACTGCTGTAGGATGCAGTCTCCGTTTTATTCTAATTTGCTGGCCGCATTTCCCTCTCTCCCCATTGACTGAGGTATTTGAGGTACAGACTTCCCGAATCACCTAATACAGACCTCCTTTATAATGTGCATTCCCCTCCCTCCCTTCTTTTTCTTTGTGTCGCTGTTCTTTTCCTCTATGTCCAGGGATTTAGCACAGCCTTTAGTGAGTAACAATCTGTATCAATTAGTGGAAATCCTATGGAATTTATCGTTCCACTCATTGCTTCTTTCACCTCTCAGTATCTGGCTTTATCTACCAGTAGGCTCACAGTTTGTTTGTAAAGGCACCTCCTTCTCATTCCTTTCAACAACAGTAATAAAAAATTGGATAATAAGGAAGTTGGACAGGGAAACCAAATGAAATTACATCTGTGTTGAAAGCAACAGTAAAACCTTCATTAATTTAGGTGATATTTCTTTGGTAGGAACTCCTGGAAAGCCCATATTTTGTATACTTTGTCTCTTTTCTGAGGTTACAGGTTACAACAATTTTCAATCCAAATTCTCTGAAAGGAAAACCCACTATATGACTTAAAATTGGAGGACTATCTTTTACAGGAACCCCATTGTTTTTTGAGGCTGTTCCTGAATTAAAGATTTTCTTCTGCATTCAGACTGATAACATCATTGGAGTCACAAGCCTACAAATAAGAGGTGAACTTGGCAACATCAAACTTGAACTCACAGGGTAAAATTTATGTTTACTGTACATAGCCCAGTTGTTCAAAGAGCTGAGCGCGTTGGCACCAGTCTAGCAAAGTACTTAGAGGACAGCTGGGGTTCCTGATGTTCCAACAAGAATACCACCGTTGTTTAGGTAGATCAGTGGCCTTGGAAAGGGATAAGCTAATTAAGGCAAACCAGCTAGTACAAGAACAATTACAGGCAGCACACATAGTTCCCTCTACTAGTCCCTGGAATATACCTATTCTTGTGATCCTAAAGAAATCAGGAAAGTGGCGTTTATTGCATGATTTATGGCCTATCAATGCAGTCATAAAGCCTATGGGTGCCCTGCAGCCATGCACCCCAAACCCTACCTTACTGCCCAGGGACTGGGATTTGATTGTTACTGATTTAAAAGACTGCTTTTTAACTATCCCTTTACATCCTGAGAATCAGGAGTATTGTGCTTTTTTTTTATCCCTTCAATTAATAATGCTGAACCCAGGTGTTGATATCATTGGACAGTGCTTCCTCAGGAGATGATAACAGCCCTACCATTTGTCAAATTTTTGAGGCCAATGCCCTCGCGCCTGTGCAGGCTCAATGTCATCAGAGTATCATTTATCATCATATGGATGATATTTTAGTTTGTGCACAGGATGATTCATATTTGCAAGATACTATTCAGCATCTCATTCATAATCTTACTCAGCATGGGCTACAAATTGCCCCTGAAAAAATTAAGAGAACTCCTCCTTGGAAGTATTTATGGTGGATACTGACTGAATGAAATGTGAAACCACAGGAATTACATTTAAAGGCTGATGTCAAAACATTGACTCATTTACAAAAGCTGTTGGGAGCAATTAACTGAGTAATACCCATACTAGGTTTAGCCACTTGTCAATTAAAGCATTTATTTGCACACTTGAAAAGACTTCTTGATTTATCTTCTCTAGGAACATTATCTGAAGAAGCTATTTGAGAATTAGATAAAATTAGCTCACAAATCTCCATTGCAAAAGTGGACAGAATTGCACCAACTTTACCAGTTTCCTTGTTTTTGATCCCTACTGCACCTTATCCCACAGCTTTAATAGGGCAATTGCAAGGAGACAAAACTATTTACTTAGAATGGATTTTTTTCACAAATACACCTAAGAAAACAATTACTCCCCTGACAGAGCTCTATGCATCTTTAATTAAGAAGGCCAGAACCCGCATCATGCAATTGATGGGATATGAACTGGAGGGTATTCATTTACCACTGTCTCTTGACAAATATGAGTATTTGTTACAAAATTCAAATATTTTTCATATAGCATTGGCAGATTTTGTAGGACAGATTTCTTTCTCTTTACCTTACCTGTTGCAAAATGTTGTTCACTTGCCTTTAACACTACAAACTATTGTGTGCCATAGCCCTATTTCTGGTGCACATAATGTTATTATTGACAGATCAGGAAACACAGGCAAGGCAGTTGTTACATGGCAAAAAGGTCACGAATGGAAATATGCAATAAATCAAATGGATGGTTCCACTCAACAGGTTGCACTTCGTGCAGCAGTGTTAGCTTTCTGACTTTTAAACAAGAAGCAGTCAATATATGTAGCAATTTTGAATATGTCATTAATGTCATAAGGAGAATATATGGAGCTTTTATGCAGAAAATTAGCCATATGATATTGTTTGAGCTTTTTGTTCAATTGAAGTCACTGAGAACAAAAAATATCCTCTTTTTGTCATTTATATACGGAGTCACACAAATTTACCTGGTCCTCTAGCAGAAGAGAATGCTAAAGCAGATAGCTTAATTTCAGCTTCATTACAATTCAATTATGCCCGCTTATTCATTTTTTCACCAGAATGTAGCAGGGCTGAGTAAACAGTCTCACATTCCCTTGTCTAAGGCAAAAGATATTGTGAGTACTTGCTCAGACTGTCAGAAATTGCCCTCACATCCTCCTGCTCAGGGAGTTAATTAATCCCTGAGGCCTACAGCCTAATGAGTTATGGCAGACTGATGGTACTCATATACATTCTTTGGGTCATTTGAGGTTTGTTCATGTTACCATTGATACATTTTGTAGCCTAATATGTGCTTCTGCTCACACGGGAAAAAAGATAAAGACATCCATAGACATTGGACATGTTACTTTGCTATCATAGGCCTGTGGATGACTATAAAAGCTGACAACGACCCCGGTTATATTTCTAAAAATACTCAGGAATTCCTTCACCAATGGGGTGTGAAATGTTACGTGGATCCCATATAATCCCCAGGTCCAAGCTGTGATAGAACGATGTCATTTAACACTTAAACACATGTTATTAAAACAAAAAAAGGGGAATATTGCTCCTCAAGAGCAATTAGATAATGCAATATTTACACTAAATTTTTTGAATGCAGATCCTCACTCTCGATTCCTGTCAGAGTGACACTTCCGTAAAGGTTTGTGTGTGCAGAACCAATTTCTAAAAGTTTTACATAAGGATCCACAATTGGGTGTGCAATGGCAAGCCTCAGCTGATTTACTAACCTGAGGGAAAAGATATGCATGTGTTCTATCCCCTGCAGGTCCAAAGTGGTTACCTTCTCATCTGGTAAAACTGTACCATGAGCTATAAAGACCAGTCCAACAACCCAGTACCCCAGCTGAAGAGACTCTCAATAGCGAAGAACAGGTGCCTCATGACACCAGCCAGCAGCAAGTGGACGAACCTGGAGATAACATGGGGGATGCTGAAGAGACTGCAGCAAAGAGCTGAAATGCTGATGCATGGTGTAGGAGCAGCACCAATCTCAGAGAACACCTTCTTGGCCTACCTAGCAATAGTAGATAGCAACAGTACTGTAAGAAGTCAATTCTGTTTCCTTTTTATCATACCCGTGGTGACTGCAAAACAAGTATATTGGGCTCACGCTGTTGATCCTCTAATTTTTATCAGATGGCTAATAGCTTTCATTATGTCTGCCATAATAATAGCAGCTATGGCTGCTATTACAATTACAGCACTTACAAAAGCTGTGCAAACTGCTCATGCTGTCGCTGATGGGTTAGGTAATTTTATGGCACAAATGGCCATACAAACAAGTATTGACCAACAAATATTAGCTAGATTAGAAGCATTATAAGAAGCACTAGTGTGGTTAGGAGATCGACAAGAAGCTTTAAACACTCAGCTGATACTTTACTGCGATTGGGAACACCAGCATCATGGGTTGCGTGCTACTCCCTGATGTGCTAAGGCCTGAGCAGCAGAGCCGACTTACAAGATGAATCCTGGGCACTATGTGACTGACACTATCAATTTTTTTTAGCTAAAAATAGATTACAAACACCCTGATGCTAGCTGTTTAACCCCAAACCATCTGCTTTAGAAACTTTCACATAACCTTGTGTAGTTATCTGTAAGAAGTGTATTATTTTAAGAAACTTTTCCAACTGACATTAATAGAGGCTTGTTTGTAGGATATGTCAGGGAAAACCCTCCCACTCAAGGCCTGGGCTCTGGCCAAGCCCTGACCCTGGCTGGTCAGGAAGTGTTCCACCAGACCCAGGTGTTTCTGCACTAAAAATATAATCAAGTCATTTCTACTTGCTGGTTTGGGCCTATAAAGGCTGGACCCCCTTTTAGGGTAAACTCAGACCTTACCTGCAAGTGGACACTTGGCGTGGGTTTTCCCAGTTACTGGGAAGGGTTCTCTGGATCCTCTCTGTGAAACAAGGCTCCTCAGCAATTGCAGACTCTGGATGATGGAAAAATATTTAGGCAAATGACGATATACCTTTCTAAATCACTATCTTTTCTCTCATGTAATAATGATTAGGTCCATCACCTTGCTTATTTTTGCTTGTTGCTAAAGCTGAGTGCATAGTAAGCTCATAATTTTATTAAATGTGTAATTTTACTTTTCTGTTGCTTTAATATTCATAGTAAATAAGACCATTCTTTCCATTGATGTCTGTGCCGTTTATATCACCCCTGTCAATTGGCAAAAAACACTCCCCTTCACTGGAATAAACCACTTGCAGCTGGAAATGTTAAAGCCTATTTTACAGTGTGCCTTTGCTACTAACATTAATGATGAAGTGCAAGATTTAGCCCAATCCTTAAAGCAGCAGATGACTAAGGTACAAAACCTAGCAGAACAAAATATATGGCATGAATTGTCAAATAATGTACAATGGTTTAATCCAAAACACTGGTTTGAGGTACTTAATTTATGCATTTAGTTTTTTGTGGAAGAGGGAAGCTTTTAAAATCTTTTTGTGTGTTTATAGTTCTGCAACTCATCTGAAGCATCAACTGCCTTGAGAAGACAAAGATGTTGGGGGTTAGGATTCTTCCTTTTGTTTCTTTCTCTCAAAGAATTTTCTCCAATATGTGTTGGTAGGAGACAATAATGACCGGCTACTTAAGAGAGACAAAAGAAGTGGCCACAGCTCAGGGGAGGGGTCCAGCTGGCTACTCTCTTTTTTTTACCTGGGGGTTTCCTCTGGGAAGGGCAGAGATACTGGAGAATTGGGCTGGAGAAAAGGAGTTGGGTGCAGCTCCTACTTCTCTCTCTCTCAGCTTTGGAGGAGAAAAGTTGACCTGCTGCCTCATGGAGGGGTTGGCTGCTGCCGCCAGAGCCCCCAGCCTGATCCTGCTTCTTCTGCATCTGAAATGTATTTGCAAGACTTAGGCCACTCTGTTTGCCAGCCAAAACGTTTGTGAGAAAACTTATCAAACCATCTGCAGCTTTTGTTAGCAGAACTCTTAGGAATTCATCAAGGTTACTGACAAAAACAAGACTAAAATAAGAACCCAGAGCCTGAGAAACTGTCCACTAAGAATGTTAAACCACGATAAAGGAGGCACGACATGATGATGGACTCTGACCAATTAGTTGTCCTTGAAGGATGTATGCCTACCTCATGGGCAGGTGAGCCAGCCAGTGAGATGATGCGTGAACGCATGAACAAGCAGTCTTAGAATCTATAACTGTAGCGTAATGTAAACAATAAATGGCTTCTGCAGAAATCATATTGGTTCTGTCGTTCAGAAGTCCTGAGCTCCCGCATGTGGTGACCCACAAAGTGATGACTGTGTGATAATGAAGCAGCCCAAGAACTCTTTGGACTCTGAGGGGATTTGAAGAGGGTGCTTTGGAGTGAATAGGTGGGGGGACCCAGTCAGAGACTGGCCACGGCTGGACCAGGCCTGGAGGGAGTCGGAGGACGGCTTCCAGGCAGAGTCAGGAGCAAAAGAAATCTCCCGGGAAAAGCTCCAGGTATGAATACACTGTGCAGTGGATACGCCGGATAAACCCAGGTGAGCGACCGGGGCTGGAGAACGGGAAACTCTCTCTCTAAGGAGGAGAAAGCAACCTTAGACATTCTTCAGCATATTCTTTCAGGGAGAGAGGTAAAATATGACCCAGAGGCCTTGAAAAGGCTGTTAAAATGAGGTCAAGAGAAATGGTTTTTTACTGCCTCCAGAAGTGTATTTGACACTCGTGAATGGGAAAAGCACTTTGAGAGGCAGTCAGTAATGGTTCAAAAAAAATGAAAGGACTTAGTACGGTGTGAAAGGCAATTATTACAGTGTTAAAGCAACTGAAGGCAGAAAAAACAGGCGCAACCGGAACCGTCACTGCCCTGGAACCTCCAGCTGCATTTCTGACGTTTGCACTGGACTTTTTTGGGGGGGAGAAAACACTTATACCATCTCTACTGTGATATATTTTCTGGAATTATTTTTGTGTTTTATTGTAAAATGTGGTATAAAATCATTCGTGTGTAAGAAATAAAGGTGTTTAGGAATCTTGCCACCTCTGCCGAGAACAGGGGAAGCAACTCATTTGCAACAGAAAGAAGGGTGGCTCCAAAAGCAGATGGGTCTCCTCCAAAGATGGGATTGCCAACAACCCAGTGATCAACACCTAATAAACATCTTATATACATCAGCCTGGGTGTTCATCCCAATCCCTGGTTCCCGTAAATGCAATCAATTGTTTATCCCTGCCCAGAAAACTATTCATCTGACAGGCAGCAAGGAGAAAAAGGAATATGAATATGCAATGAAGACAAGAAGGACAAAAAGATGAGGCAATCCACTATCCAGTCGGAAAAACTGTATAAAAACCGACCCTGCAAAGACTGACTTTGTGGACGGGGGAGATTTGGTGCGATAGAGGCCGGATCTGAGGTTCACTCAGTACCAACCCCGGGCTCAGTGCTGATCTTTGCTTGCAGCTTTCTCGGACTTTCATTTGGCAATTTTTCAATAAATTTCTTTATTGATAAAATTGGCTGATCATTTATTACATCTACCCTCTGCCCCACCCGAGTCAGAGTTAAAGTCTTCACAGGCAGTTGCAAATAGTAATAATGCAGGGCGAGTGCCTGAACAACCAGAGCAAATGGAGGTAGAAGTGCAGACACCTCCTCAGACATCAGGTCAATCCATCCAGCATTCTCCTGAAGAGTTAGCAGGAGCACAAGGGAGGCAAACCCATCCTCCACTACCTCCTTCACAGGGTGAATCACCTCAGCTTAGCTGTAGAGGGAATTCAAATGCAGAGCAAGACTATTTGAATGCTGAGCAGAAGCTCTGCTTTGAAAAAGAGCCAGTTTTGAAAAAGGGACAGCACCAAGAGAAAAAACTATCTGAACTCAGAGCTCTTGTCGACAGGCAAATGAAGGAAAGAGAAAAATTCAGATCACAGTTGCTAGAGGGAAGGAAGAGGAATGGAAAATTAATCTAAAGATCATCCTGATCCAGACCATGATGGCTGGGAGGGCCAGCCATTCTGGAGAGAATAGTCCCAAGAGGAGGTTTACCTGCCCTGCCACGGCTGAGGAGGGGGCAGGGTTGCGGGCAGAGGACAGGTATTCTGGAATGTGAAGAATGACTGACCCTCTGAGAAGATCTGAAAGCCAGCGGGGAGGAGAAGAGAAGCCCCAAGGGGAAAGGAGTCCAGAGCAAAGTTCTTATGACCTTACTGTCTTATGACCATACTGTCTTATGACCCCACTTGGCAGTGGAGAGGGATTATACGGGATGCATTAATTGAGGGAGAGTTCGTTCCACATGCATTCCCCATAATCACTGCCCCTGGTAACCAGAATCAACATCAGTGGGGAGCGCTGGATTGGAAATTGGTTAGTGAGGGGCAAAAAGCGGTAATGGAATATGGACTTACAGATCCATATGTTCAGACCTTATTAGACCACATTTTTTCTAGCGGTTTCATGGATCCGTTTGACTGCAGAAAGTTGGCAGACACCTTTTAAAAACCTACACGAAAGTTATTATGGGCAGCTGAGTGGGAACAGAAAGTAGATGAAGCAGTAACGGCAAATCTTGAGCTCCAAGGGGACGACCTCAGACAATTTGCTACCCCAGACATGCTGCTTGGAAAAGGCCCGTTTTCTGACCCTCAAACGCAGGCACAGTTAAACACAGCAATCCTGCAACAGTGTCAGAAGTTAGCTCGAGAAGCTTTTCATGCGGTGCCTGATATGAGACTCCCAGCCCCAGCTTATACAAACATTAAGCAAGAGGCAAAAGAGACCTATATGAGTTTTTTAGATCACCTTATGTGGTAAATGTAATGTATAAATTCGTGTATCAAAGATTTGGTTTATTAAAAGCTGCTCCACGGCATCTCTGAGATTCCAAGACCTGTGGTGCAAGCAGCGAAACCACAAAATTTGCAACAGAAATGACATAGATGGACTGGAGATGGCCCATTCATCAATGATGGGCCTCCACTTTACAGCTGCTTGACATCTGATATCCATCTTGATAGAGGATCCCTGAGGATGACCAAATCAGCACCCCAAAGATGAGATCCAGGAAGACTATCAACGTCTTTTCATACTTATGGGAACCCCTTTCAGACCTCGCTTGGAAGTAAAGAGATACGTGAATATTTGCACTTTCAATGGACTTAGCCTCAGGGCGAATAAGCTGTACAAAAACCGTGCACCGAGACCCGGTGGTGTCTGGTTGAGGTTGGACGGTACCGTTGTTACTGTCACTCTGCCCACCCAACATTCGATTGATGTTGTCCAATTTTATTGTGGCTTTTTAATTGTTTTTTGTTTTTTTAAATTTTTTTTAATTTGTTAAATAAATTCTGTTATTTTTAATTGACTTCTTCTCATTTATAACACCTTAGAAATGCCCTTGATAGAGTCCCAGGACTTACTCCAGAAGTTAAAGGTGTTCTTGGAATGCAGTTAGCTGTGGAAAATGCAAATCCCACCTGTAAGAGAATTTTGCAGACACTCCCAAGTATAGCTGGGTTGGTAGAAATGTTAGAAACCTGCTGACGGGTTGGAACTGCAGAAGAAAAGGCTACATACATGGCTGAAGCCATGGCAATTGCTCTGAAGCCACTGGTACAACGAGAAAAAAGTGCTAACACCAAATGCTTCAAATGCGGTAAAACTGGGCGCTTTAAAAAGCAGTGCGAGTCAAGCCGTGAAGAAAACTAAGGCAACAGCGACATCTATTGGTTTCCCAGGAAACTGCGACAGATGTGGAAAGTTTGGTCAATGAGCTGACTGTTGCTGATCGAGACACAGTAAAGACGGAACGCCTTAGGGAAAAAGTAAGCAGACCGTGAATGAGAGACGGGCAATGACACAAATGCACTCCCAGAACCAGGCGGCTGCCTGGACATCCTCACCTCAGCCACACCAGAGAGTGCCGGAATGGACGTGGAAACAGCCATAGAAGTCAATCTGAATGATACTGATGTGCAGGTTGTTCTGTCAACTGCAAATGGACCCCTGAGACATGGACTTAGTGCTTTGCTGATAGGGAGATCATCCACATCAAAGCAAGGCATTTTTGTTCTGCCTGAACTAATTGATGCAGATTATTTAGGTAATATTGGTATCATGGTACGAACAGTGAGACCACCTGTTCATATTCCAAAAGGTACCAGACTGGTTCAGTTGATTATTTTTAAGGCTCAGGTTCCTAGGCAAGGGGTCTAGGAGGGGAGGGAGGTTTTGGATCAACAGGAATTCGTCAGGTGATGTTTACTGTACCCTTGTTGAAAGCAAAACCAATTAAACCTATTGCCTTTCAGCACTCCAACAGAGGAACCCTGACGACAAAAGAAGCATTGTTAGACACAGGTTCAGATGCCACCACTGTGCCCTCGTTTCCATGGCCAGCTAAATGGCCCCTGAACACCCTCAGAGCACCAGTTATGGGGGTGGGGGGAGTGCAAATGACTCGAATCAGTGAAACACTCTTAACACTGTGGGCTGACAATGAAGCACATATTTGTGCCCAGGTGAAACCTTATGTAATGAATACAACAATCTGACTACTGGGAAGAGATGCATTGCATCAGATGGGTTACCATCTCACTAATGAGGGCTTTTAGCTGTGGCCATTGAGGGGCAGACAATCCTGAAATTGAAGTGGTTAACAGACACCCCCACATGGATTGATCAGTGGTCGCTGTCCGCTGTCCGAAGAAAAGCTTGCTCATGTTACAGAATTGATTGATGAGCAATTGAAGAAGGGGCATAGAATACTGTCTACAAGCCCCTTGAATATGCCCATTTTTACAGTTCCTAAAAAATCAGGAAAATGGAGGTTTTTGTTATAAATTGGCCAGGAGACTTGCTCCTTTGAAAAGCCTTTATTAGTCAGCTCTTTCAAGGGGGAACTGGAGGGGTCGCCTGCGCTGTCACCGCTCCTGTCATTGTTCCCGCTCCTGTCGCTGTTCTCGTTCCGGCCACCGCTGAGGAGGTGTCAGACGAATCTGCTGCTCTCGCTGCAGAGTCGGGAGTTCCTGCCTCGCGGGAATCTTCAGGAACTCAACTGGGCTCGTGTGGTCTAGGGGCGTCACTTCTTCCCAGTCTCTTTGTGGTCATGGCGAGGCGGCAGAAGCAGAATTCAGTCCTTAGGTAGCTGAGGGTCTTCTGGGTGTTGTAGTGTCTCCCTTTTATCTGGATTTTGTGCTGCGTCGTGGCTTTTGGGTCCGTTTGCTGGCAACTGCACTTCGGTTTTGGAGCGGTGCACCATGGAAGTCCTTGGATTTTCTTATTAGGTGGGGCCAGCAGTTCGAGGAGCTGGCGCGAATGGCGACAGCCTAGCCCGACGGAAGGGGAGGGAACCTGGGGTTTTAGAGGGGGTATACAACTTGGAACAAGATTTTTGGGGGTACAAACTTTGGTACAAACAGCATAATTTTCTTAACAGACAGGTTACAACTGGCATAACATTTGAAACAGTACAACTTTTTTAACAAATGACAGACTGTGTAAGAAAATGGGAATCTCTTACATTTTATTCATTTCAGTTTTTACATGACTTTTGAGCCATTAATTCTGTACTGCAGCATATGGGACCCTTGCAAGCTGGTCTACCCTCACCATCAATGTTACCTGTTAATTGGCAACTGTTAATTATTGATCTAAAAGATTGATTTTTTACAGTTCCTTTGCATGAGGATGACAGTGAGAAATTTGCCTTTTCAGTGTCATCTATTAAGAAATCAGAGCCAGAAAAGAGGTATCAATGGGTGGTATTACCTCAGGGGATGCGCCATTCCCCCATGATGTGCCAACTGAATGTTGCTTGGGCACTGGCCCCACTGAGAAAACAATACCCACAGTATCTTATCTATCATTACATGGATGATATTTTGATAGCAGGAGAACATCTTGATGCAGCAAAACTTGCTACCTGTCTTACAGAAGCAGTTGCAACCAGCAGGCCTTCAAATTGCTCCTGAAAAGGTTCAACAACAGGCCCCATGAAAATATTTAGGAATGATTATTATTGAAGCTCAAATTCGGCCCCAAAAACTATTTGTACAGAAATTAGGACTTTAACAGATGCTCAGAAATTAATTGGGGACATACAGTGTATTAGTACCACTTGTGGTATAACTAATGAAGATCTTGAACCCCTGATGCCATTATTGAGAGGGAGGAATCAGGCAAATTTGCTGCATGAGTTAACTGAAAAGCAACAAAGGGCATTGACTCAAATTGCCACTAAATTGGGTAATTCCTTTGCAGATCGCTGGTCACCTGCTTTGCCATTGTCCATAGCTGTGCTGAATAAAGATGCACATGTTATGGCTATACTGATGCAGTGGGATAGCCAAGCTAATCAGCCATCAAAAATCTTGGAATGGGTGTTTTTACCATACAATTTGAACAAAATCTTGACTAGAAGAAGGGAGGGTATGGTGAAAACCATAATCGAGGCACAAAAACAGACACTGGAAATTTTAGGGATGGAACCCCAAACTGTTCTTCTTCCATTAACAAAAGATTACTTGCAATGGTCATTGCAGAATTATGACACCTTACAATGGGCATTGTTAAATTTTCGAGGTCTCATCAGTACTCATTTTCCTCCTCATAAACTTTTTTCTTTGCATCAACAGGTCGAAGAATTGCCTTGGCTATCAAGGCAACCTGTAGAAGGCCTCATGGTTTTTATTGATGCCAGTTGAAAAACTTCCAAAGCAGGTCTTACTTGGCAGGATGAAGGCAAATGGCTCAGTGAAATCCTTGAAGGGACCAGGAGATTCTTTATAGGTTCTTGAGTTATGCACAGTGATCAAAGTATTTGAAAAATAGCCAAATGATCCTGTTAACATTGTTTCTGATTCTCTCTATGTAGTAGGTGTTGTCAAACGCATGGAGCGAGCATTATTGAAAGAAATTCAAAACCAAAGGTTGTTTGTGGCAACTCTTTAGGCAATTGTGGCAGTTACTTAATTCTCACAAACAGGATTACTTCATTACCCATATAAGGAGTCACTCTTGCTTGACAGAAGGTCTGGCCTTGGGAAACGAGAAGGCTGACCAAGTAGTAGCACCACTTTGGACCTCTGCCTCTCCTAACAGTGATAAGTTCAGTCAGGCTAGAAGGTCTCACAAGTTTTTCCACCAAGGGGCAAAGGTGCTACACAAACAATTTGGAATATCATTACAGGATGCTCAAGGAATTGTCACAACATGTCCACAATGTCAGGGTATGATTGGAGGATTAGGTCCTGGGGTTAATCCACACGGTCTTGGACCTTTGCAGTTATGGCAAACTGACTTGACTATTTATACTTCTTTTGGTCATTTCAAACGTATTTGTGTAACTGTAGATACCTTTTCTGCCATGGTTTGGGCCACACCTATGACAAGCAAAGGGTCTCATTTTGTCATTTGACACTGGCAAGGCTGTTTTGCCGTAATGGGCTTGCCTCAAGAAATCAAGACAGACAATGGAATAGGATATATAGCCCGGAGAACTTGTGAATTTTTAGCTTCTTGGGGAGTAAAACATAGCACAGGAATCCCAGGTTATTCCACATGTCAAGCTATTATTGAAAGGACTCATCAGGTACTGAAAGGACTTCTTGATAAAAATGGGGGAGGAATGGCTAAGCCCACAGGACACAGTGTTGAGAGCAGTTTGTCATTAATCATTTACAGTTAGTAGGTAATCTTAGTGAGCCACCTGAACTAACACATTATTCAGGTTTGCAGGAAGAGTCTGAATTGGTACAGCATCGATCAAAAGTCAAGTTTAAGAATCCTATGACAGGGTTATGGGAAGGACCTGCAGAGTTATTAATGTGGAGGAGGGGTTATGCTTGTGTCATTACAGACAAAGGACCCCAATGGATACCAGCGATGTGGGATCGTCCCTGCCTTGAGAAGGATACTCAGATCCCTAATATCGCCAATGAACCAACAACCAGCACTACCTGAGAGCATCAATTGTCCTCAGAACTGTGAACACTTGCTATCCCTGGGTGAGGTTAGAATGTGTGGGGTGTAGATTAGACAGATGGCATCTATTTAGAGGAAGCTGCTTCCCGAGGTGCATAGAGTGTAGACATCAGCACGACTGAGCATTTGACACATGGAGGTTGTTGTCCCAAGTGACTGGAGCAACAGTTGATTCCCCTGAGGCCTATCAGGAAGCATTTAGTTTGAATCTAAGAGGCAGTTGGACCAGGCTGTTGAGTGGTATATTAACAAAGGATGAAAGCTTGAGAATAAAGAAAGGGAGTATAAGGTCAAGGAATGTGCAATGGGAATTAGTTCTTCCTTGGATTTTGGGTGATAGACCTGATCAGTGGGAGCTTATTCCTTGGATTCAGTGGGACCAGATGAAGCATAGTTGGGAGAAGGAGAACCAAAGAAGATGGAATAGGAGAAGGGAACAAAGAGCAAGAGGTACAGTCAGTTTGGACTTTTTCCCTGACCTCACAGGGAAAGGGTTTTTTGCCAGTGATGAGGATGAAAAATAAGTTGAAATTAGATATGCGGGTTTTTAGGGGGTTTCCTCTGTTACTTGTGCTTGTTAGTAGCATCTATAGCACAGGAGAAATAAATCCGTCAGGATGGCATCAACAGAATAAGTGGCTTGCTTGGGCTAATGCTACTGCAGTGGATTGTTTTTATTTATCTTTGGCCATGCCAGGAGACCCCTTTCACACGTTTAATTTTTGTCACTGAGTAACTTTAATGGTTTCACAAAATGGGTAGGAATAGAAGGAAGGCTGTATGTAGGAGCAAATAGATCTAGTGCAGAGAACTGTGGGTGTAACATAACCACAGGTGGGACACAATTGGACATGTGTAAAACACTGGGAATTAGGCCAAATGGTGAAGGTTTTCAAGCAGGCATGATAACATGATCACTGAATGAAAGTGGACTGGAACCTCAAGAACTGGATCTGTTAGGATCGATACCTGGAAATTACTGCTTGTTTTTTTAATTACTTCTTGGATTCAAAATTAACTGATATGAGCAATGTCCTAGTACCACGACCCAAAAATAATAGTGTTGTCCTCAATCCCAATTCTCCATGGTATCAGGACCTGACTAAATATTGCCACAATTGGACTTATCCTGGAAGTGCTGGTGAAAATGCAACTGTAAGAATGCTTCCACCAGATGTCTTCTTAATCTGTGGAGATAAGGCATGGCCCGCAATCCCGAGTAATGCATTTGGAGAACCTTCTTACTTGGGGAAGCTGTTTGCCCTAGCAAGAGTGAGGTTGTAAATCAGACAATCTGGAGAGCGAGACATAACAATAGAGCTAAAAGAGCAATTACAAGCCTGAGTCATAATTGTAAGGATAATGAGGAGTTTTGGGGCACTCCAGCATGGATAATATCATCAATCCTTGCACCAGGTGTTGCTCCTGCTCAAGCTTTGACTACTCTCAATAAGTTGGGATGTTGGACAGCTAAGCAATTAAATATCACCTCAGCTATTATAAATCAAATGCTCACTGGTGTAGATTGTGTTAGACATGTGTCCTGGGTTGTAGTATAGGATATATTCTATCACCATCTTCATGAACTGATGAATGCAATTGTTTGAGAAGGGTTCTTCCCAAACCTTCCTCCCTCTGGGGTGCCTTCTGTTAATGGCCCATCAATGCCTTGCTGCATGATTCATAGATAACTCCCTCTGGGAGCTATCGCTCTTTAATGGGGCATCAAGGACCCCCTGTATGACTCATCATCCCATTGTGAGATGCTCCGCCCAGGGGGAGGAGCCAAGCATTCTCACCTGGATATAAGCTGGGATTTGGACAGTACAGGCAGCCCTTACCCACTGGATTCCTAGAGGACCAGAGCTACTAGACATTTCTACGAGATCACTGCTTCAGGAAGACCACCTCACCTGGACTGCTTCCATCACCCTGTTCAGGTTGTATTCTGATTCTGTCAGTGGTCTTTTTGTATTATTGCATTTATTTTATTTTATCTTTTTTTCCCTTTTCTTCTCATTAAATTGTATTTCTGACTTGGAGCCTCTCACTTGGTTTGTTTTCAAAACACTACACATATTCAAACATTCCTGCGAGTTCTTTCACATGTTCTGGGAATTCTTTAGCTTTGTTTGACCCTTGATCTGTCATGCAATAGTGTAGATTTGATTTTTGGGAGTTGTATATGTCATTTTCTCACAATGTATATGCCATTTACTCTGAATGATAAACGAGGATTATTGATAGCCGTAGGGTCAGTGGCAGGAGTCTTTCTCATATTTTTTTTTTATGTTATCTCTGTGGTTCCTTCAATGTTATCTAATCATACAGACAGTTTTAGCTATTTCTACAAACTTATCTAAGTTATTTTCACTATTCCAAGTTAGTTAAAAAGCATCCAGCAAAAGCTAATATTCCATAGTCTCTATTTTAATATTTTGCGAAAACCTAAACTACAATATATGTTTATCACACCAATGCATAGATAAGATACACATGGCCAGGGCATTAGTCACAAAAGCTGACAAATTATATTATATCAAAAACAGTTAAACGTGATTAAAAATTGTACTACATCAAAATTGTTGTGACTAATAATAATTTGCAAAAGTTAATACATACTAGAGAAAGAAAACAACTATATTGTTATTTATAACATTATTAACACCCTACCTCACTAAAAAAGTACTTTCACCATCTGCTCAGGTGCCTCAGGAAAATGCTGGAATCCCTGAGCCCCTTTGATTCGCTCCAATGCTGAGCTAAAAGTCACCTCAGGCTGACTCAGTGAAATGGGTATTTGCTCCTCCTAACACCCAGCACTTTTACACAGCACAATATATGGTTAAATTTTATGCATATCCATTACATTCCTTGGGATAGGGGTGGTTATACAAATTACTTCTCGAAGTCATTAATATCATTAGCATACGTGATGTGCAAGTGCAGTGTACTCTGGTGGTCACACTGAGGAAGGCTCTGAGTCTTCCTCAGGGGTTGTTCCAACAAAGTCTTCCTCACTTTGTACTTTTCACCTTTCTTTCGGAAGCAAGCCCAGTCCTTCGCTGGCTGGTTCACTGTTTTCTGCTGATAATAGGTTTTGTTCCTCTTATCTTGACAAGGTGCATTTTGTTTCTCTTGACAAAGCTAAGGAGCATCCTACTTCTTAGGCTTGTGATTAATATTTGCTGCTTCTTAGTAGTTAACTCATGCTCACATGAGTTAACTATTGATCAACTCCTTTCACCCTCCTTGTCTGAGGGGGTGTTCAGGAGCAGGGTGGCCACTGCTCAGCCCCTGCTGTTTTCTCTGCCACTGCTCCAAAATTTCTTTGCTACACTGTAACTTGCACCCCCTTCCTGTCCAGACGCCCCGCAGTTTCAGCTACAGCTGCTGAGTTTCTGGTACAGCTCATTTACCACTCTGGGACTTTGCTCATCCCTGCCTACCCAGCTTGCTACTCTGAGGTCCTTTTGCTCCTTTTGCTATCCAGAGAGGGCACCAAGATTGGCTACCCCTCAGTCTTGTATTTTGAGTCCAAGATCCCCCTAATTAGGGTTTTTTTTCGTTTTAAAGTCCTGTACCAGGGCTTAAAAGATGAGTGGAACTTGCAGCTTTGGTCTTAAAAAGTGTTTATTGATATTGTATTGCACAAAATAGTTAGATTGTTTTGCACTGGGTGTTCTTTGAATCTGGGTATATTAAATTTTCTTTCAAAGTCTGCGCACTGCCTATCACCAGGCTTAGCACGCTGAAAGACACCGCTGCCAAGAACACAAGACCTGGCGTTCAAGGTCTTTTAAGGTTTCTAATCCAATTAACTCTTGAAACGTCCTATATTTACAGTTTTGGGCCAATAATCGCTACCAGCTCTAGATGCGCAATTTTCTATATCACCTACATTCTACCAATGTCTTTGTGCCACCATTACAGCAGAAAATGGAGTCGAAGAAGAAGGAGAAGAACTTAAGACACCACCCAAAATTCTCCATCTTGCTCCTAGCTACTTCCATTCTAAAACCCCAAAACTACAAATTTTCAACCTGTGACAAACTAAACTACTATGTAATTTAAATTTTTGTTGTTTTTCATCCATAAGTGTTGGCAGTTTTTCCCATGGGCTAAGGTCAAAGGCAATGCTTTCCTGGGGTCCTGACAGGGGTCCCGTACCTCCCAGGGTAGTTTGAGGGGTTTTCCCCATAGCCTGGACTCCAACACCTCAGGGTTCATAAAGGAAGCCCCTTCTCTCTCCCTTCCATCCGCTGTGTCCCCCATTGTCCATGTGGAGAAAAGACAGCCAGCCTCATACCACAGCACCCCCTGCAGTGGGGGGGAGTGATCCCACCTGCCCTGCCCGCCCAAGAGCCTGCCAGCACCCCTGCCAGCACCTACCATAACTACACCAAATGGGAAATTGCTTAAAGAGAGGCAAGAGACTGTTTCTTGGGTTTTCTGTTCTTGTTTGTTGTTGCTGCCATAGTTGTTGTTTGTTTGCCTTGTTATACATACTAGTAAAGAACTGTTATTCCTTTTCCCATATCTTTGCCTGAAAGCCCCTAAATTTCAAAGTTATAATAATTTGGAAGGAAGGGGGTCATATTCTCCATTTCAAGGGAGGCTCTTTCTTTCCTTAGCAGATACCTCTTTCAAACCAAGACAAAAGCCCAGGTGTATGCCATGATTGCCATGAACCCTTTGAGCAAAAAACAAAAAAGAAGGAGATGTGGGAACAGTACCAAACATCTGGAATCCTAACCAAGATTAGAACAAGAGAATGTTAACCGTAAAGGCCCTGCTAATTTGTGTGTTTGCTGAGGATGCTGTGAAAAAAAAATTTGGTGGAAAAGTCCACTGTATAAGTGTGTGACATTGTGATTGAAAACCATCATGTGCATGGAATGCTTGAGACATGTTTTGTGTATTACAAAATTAGCAGAGGCCCTAGGGACCAATCAGGTGGCAGTTTATCTGTAATGAAATTAAAATAAAAGGAAGCTCTCATGGGCAAGAGAAGAAAAAACACCACCTGCAAGCTCAACACTACAACACTGCAGAAGTGTACATTTCCCATCACTGATATATTTATTTTTTACATTTAGAATTTTCTTTGCATTTGCTCTCATCCTCAACACTCATTGCCTTCTATGATAAGATGAATGGCTTCGTGGATGAGGGGAGATCACTGGATGTTGTTTATCTTCATTTGAGCAAAGCTGTTGACACTCTGCTTTGACATCCTCATAAACAAACAGATTAAGTATGACTTATCTAAGTAGACTGTGAAGTGGATTGAAAACTGTCTGAACTGCTGGGCTCAGAGGGTTGTGATCAGTGACACTAAGTCTAGTTGGAGGCCAGTCGCGAGTGGTGTGAAGAGACTGGGTCTCCATGATTTGCATCATTAAGCCAATTTTATTAATCACACATCTGGTTTATATACCTTTCAACCATAACAACTATGTTTCTTAGTAACATTGCTTAACTTTGGGCTAGTACAGACTTGTACAGGCCTGAACTGTCTTGCACACAAACATATATGCATACACCTTGTTCTCTTTCTTCTTCAGGGTCTTGCCTCAACTTGCCAGGGCTTGTAGCCCTCTAGCACATCTACTTCTGTAATGAGTTCAGCAGTACTTTCAGTCCTGCTTCCAAGCTGTATTCC
Source organism: Sylvia atricapilla (assembly GCF_009819655.1). Taxonomy (NCBI): domain Eukaryota; kingdom Metazoa; phylum Chordata; class Aves; order Passeriformes; family Sylviidae; genus Sylvia; species Sylvia atricapilla. The sequence continues at coordinate 2,039,030 of NC_089173.1, read as the reverse complement.
CACATTTCCCCCTTCTCTTTCCACCATTAAGATCTTTTTCGTGAACTTATCAATCAGTCTCGGAACACACTGTAAAATACATGGCAAACAAATCATCATAAGCAACAATATGGCTAAAACATAAATTCCTGTTTTGACTAAATGCTTAAGCCATCCAGTAAGCCTCCATCTCCCAAGCATGTGTCCAAGCCAGTCACTGTAATCGACAACCCTTAGTTTGGTAACACTTTCTCGGAGGGCCTTTATGCTAGCATGAATAGATTGAGAGTGGTCAGACAGATTCATGCAACACAAGCCTTCAAAATCTTTACATCCATGCCCATGTGCCGAAAGCAAAAAATCAATCCAGCCCAGTTTTGCAGCATAGCATGTCTCACACTATCTACATCTGTTAATAAGCTTGTTAAAGCAGAGCTAGTAGCATTAGTTTGCTTTGCAAGCCAACAGCCAAGGTTATTCAAAGTTTTTAATGCGTGTGCTGTGCCAATAGATAGAGTAATTGCGGCAAACACTAGGGCTCCAATACTCCAAGATTCAATATTTTCATCACAATATGGACTATATGTATGTGTGCTGCGCTTTGCTCGAACCAATCTTATTGAAGTCCAAGAAACTTAGAATTTGGGGCTTTAGTGTATAGTAATACATATGAGTCAAGATGGAGGATTTTGGGTGTTGTCTTTGTCCTTCTTCTTCACCTTCTTCTTCATGGGTTTGGGTAGTTTTCTGTAATTGGATGAAAAAGGTCCACATTGCAGGCCTTGGGTGGTCATTATTGGATCAAAAGTATAAATAATTTAGGTGTCACCTTGTTATTGTGTAATTATCTCTTAAAACGACCTTGGAGAGAGTTAGAAGCACTCCATTCTACCTTGTTTCCCTAGCTTGCTACTTAAACTCACAGCTCATGAGTCTGTAAATACTGTAAATAGATAAGATATAATTAAACATTCCAAGTCCAAACTCGAGCTTGGCGTTTCCCGAGTATTATTCATCCTGACCTTGGCAGAGAAGAAAATAAGTGAAAACTGTCCCATATGGTACCCACAGTGAGAGGAAAAAGCCTAAGCTCCTAGGCCAGGGTCCCTGAAGGAAGAAATCAGTGGTATAAGAGGAAGAAGCAGCATCAAACTGGAAAGTGGCAGCGAAAAAGTTGGAAAAACAATATCCCCGAGGACAAAATCAGCTCGGGTCCAAAGCTTGTGCCTGCAGCCAGAGGCGAGACAGTGAGATGGAAGTTATCAGCTGACCTTCGAGTCAGGTAGGAATCGTTTTCATATCTTCCTTCACAGCCAAAAATCAATATAAAAATGGGAAATGTAACATCCTGTTGGAACTCTGGATGCCAAAAGTATCAGGCTTTCTGCTTTGACAGGTGGTGACCCTCAGATGGGTACCACCTTTGACTTGAGGCTGTGGGAATGGCTTCCAAAACTGAGTGATAGCACTGAAAGTGTGTGTGTGTAGTTGTATAGAACTGTGTGATGTCACAGGATGAAATATTTAAGGTTAAGGGTTTTAGGATATAGAATAGTAATATATATATATATATATGGGACAATATGGAGGGATTTGGGTGTTGCCTGGATCCTTCTTCTTCACTTTCTTCTTCCTCCTTCTTCTCAGGTTTGGGTGATCTTTTCTAATTGGTTAGTGAAAGCCACATTTTGGACACTGAGTGATCTTTAATTGGGTTATAAATAAAAATAACTAAGGCGTCAGGTTTTAATTGGTTTTGCTTATTGTTTAAAAGTCCTTGAAACAAAGTAAAAGTAGCCATTTTCTTGTCTTGTTAGACAGGGCTCACATCACATGAGACTGTACCTTAGATAGGATAAAATAAACAACCAAGTCCAAATGAGATACCATTGTGTCTCTGGCTAAAGCTAACACCTTCACAACATCCAAGACGCAAAAAGAAGGAACAGAAAAATTAGAATTCATGGTTAAAAATCATTCTATCACTGTCTCAAGAGACCAGTTGCGAGATCTGTTAACTTGGGTCCGAGAAAAGTTTCCAACCGCAGATATAGAACTGCTTTTTAGCCCATCCCTATGGGACTCCGTCAGTTTAAAACTATATGATGAAGCCACACTTAAAAACACCATGGCTGCAAAGCTTCTGCCAGTATGCAGAGCAGTTTATGAGTCCCTAATCAGCATAAATGATACAGAAAACACCTCCAGCGACACCAACTCCACACAGAAAAAAGCAGTGGGTGTGCAGGAAGGGGGAGTGGCTCTGTCAGTTCTGCCAGAGTCCACAGCTTCATTGACATTTCAAAAATTGCTGACAGTTACCCAGACAGAGGTGAGGGCAGTCCAAGGTGTTCAAAGACCTCCTAGCCTTGCAGAAGTATTGCCTACAGGCCGGTGACCCCATATATTATTGGGTACCTGAGAGGGGAGCGGTGCGGAACCAGTCTGTACTCAGAAAGCAGCTGATACGAAAATTTCACAACTTCCATTAACTATGCAGCCAGCAGCTGCACATATGATCTTAGTTACGCAAACACAGGCATTTACGCAGATAGCGCAAACTCCTGACCCTGTGCAGGGAGCAGGCGAGACAATTGGCAAAATCCTATTGCCTTGTGCTGGCCAGGCAGTCGAAAGAAATGAAATGCAAGTTTCTAAATTCAGGTAAGTATTGTTATTGTAAAGTGCCTTCTCTTGGTTGAATACTAGTTATCTTGTTATCTCGTACCTATCGAAAGGTCTTCTTTGTTAAATACCATTTACACCAAACTTATTGTTATTGTAATTGCAAACGCCTGTCCTGGATGCTTTCCCCGTTAAATGCTACTTACCTCAGAACTCCTTTCTTTAGAACTGTATTCTTCTCAGTCGAGCATCTGCCCTTGCCCTGCTGCCCCCCCATAGCAATCGATGACACCACCCAACATGCAAATAAAGAAGATTCCCAAGGACCTTAGCCCCCAGAAGAAGTGAAATACATATAAAACCTCTAAAAACAACAAGCCAACACAAAACCAAGGACTAGGAATAACCACTCTGGGTCAGCAAAACCATAGAGAACTTCACACCAATCAGAGCTGGGTTCCACCTCATTACCATAACTTAAACAGCACTCAACCAGACAGACACCTCTAGACTACGGGCCCAACAGGGTCTTCCCAGGGTTTACCCAGGGACTCTTGAGAGAAAGGAAGGCCCAGCTGTGCCCTGAAGCTCCCCTGCATCATTCATCGGAAGCAGCGGCAGTGTGCGCAACCCCACGAGCCCCCCCCCATAGCTGATCTTAATAAAGGCATTAAAAGGAGATCACCTTGCCCATTCTTTTCAATTGGGAGCCCGTCCAGGATCGCCACGCCCACAAGGAGGTCCTGAGATGGGACAGCTGCCCATCACTGGACCTCCAGGGACAGCTGGCTACACTAGGACCAGCGACGCAGAGGAGCACCGGGATTAGTAAGACACCGGTGGCAGGAGTAGGAGGAGAGCGAGTGAGGTGTGAATGAGATGGGGGGGCCAGCATCTCGGCCCCCCGATGTGAGTGAGGACCCTCAAGTACCATGGTTTCAGACTCCTGTGAGGGTGCTGGCTGGGAATGGGGGGAAGTGAAAGGAGCGAAGCGTGAGTGAGGCGTCTCCTCGGCGAATAGTGGGTCCTCCCCTCCGGGCGTACGGAGAAAACCAGAGTGTGAGTGGTATGCCAAGTGTAGGCCCCCCAAAGGGCTAGGCGGCCTCGGTTGCTCCAGGTGCGTGGAGGGCCTAGGCGTGGTGTGAGTCACGCGCATTCCCTGGAGGGGGGAGCAAGGGTTCCTACCAGGCTTGGGGGTCCCCAGGCCCTACTGGCACCAGGCAGTCAGCGAAGGACTCTCACTTCGCAGGGTCTGTGACACAGGACGTGTTGAAAGGCCCTAGTTGTCGCAGCTCAGTCTTGGCTCAGAAGTTCCTGGGAAGGGAGGTCGTCAATCTGCTGCCAAAGTGCACAGAGGTAGGTAGTCTGCATGGGTGGGTGAGGCAGCTATGGTAACACACACACGCATCCCTTCGCCGAAGCCATCCCATGGTGGGCAGGGTGGCTAAGAGACAAGGGGGAATTCTCACGCAGAAGCTATCCTCACTGGGGAAGGGGGATAGTCAGGGAGTGGAGAGGCAGGGGGTTCCGGGGTGAACCCTGCTGACCAAAACTTTGTGGACAGCATTGAGACAGGGATGGGGGAAGGTCCCAGGGCATCTAGTGCTAGGGTCCTCTTGACATCAACTCAGGAGTGCTCATAGTCTCTACTGGCAGGAGGGTCAGGGAGGCAAGGCGCAGGGGGAATGGAGATCCGACTTTGTCCAATTGTGGTGAAGTGAGTAGGAGGCCGGCCTAGTGTAGGAGAGAGTGGGAATCACTGTGTGAGAGGGTTGTGTGTATCCCCTGGTGTGAGAGAAAGTGCAAGTGAGAGAGAGTGCAAGTCTCTTGAGCAAGAGTTGTTTGTTTGTGTTGAAGTCCAAAAGTTTAGTTGCCTGTCATTAAAATTTCCGTTTGAGTAGGAGCAGCCTAGAATTTTGAGTGAAAGGGCACCAAAATAAGTTACTTAAGAGTTGTGTCACCCATCTTTAACTTTCCGTTTGGGTGGGGGCACCTTAGAGTTTTAGTTAAGGTTCAATCAAAGGAAGTAAGAAATGAGGAAGTGTGTAAGTAAAGAAACAAGCTCAAAACAAAGGAGTAAGAGGAAATTAGAGAATATTCCCCCTAATAGCCCCCTGGGGCAAATGTTAGATCAATGGGACGCACAAGAGGTCACAAAGGGCTTAGACAAAATCAGAATGATATACTATTGCATGGAAATCTGGCCCAAATTAAAACTACAGGGGGAGTGGCCGTGGTATGGAACCCAAACCCCATGGATGTGCACCCAAATAAATCAGCATTTGAAGGCTCGGAGAGATATTGATTTAGAACAGCTAGCCTATGCAGCTTGTTGGCGGAAAGACACCACAAAGGATGAGACTGTAAAAATATGTAAATTACAGGAACGGAAAGAGAGTGGTAAAAGGGAAAGGGAACAAGAGAAAAGTTAATAGCAAATGGGACCCCCCCTTGATTACCTATTTCCCTATCCTCCTGTTTACCCAACAGTACCCCAGGCTCTTCCCCCAGAATCCCCAGTCTTACTCTTACATCCTTCCCCAAATACTCCAACAGTATCTTCAGTTGAACCCTCAGTTCCCTCCCTTTCAAGCTCCTTACCCATTCCTTCCTCAATAGCTGTAATCTTACCACCTCCATCTAATACCCCTCTCTCAAGTTACCCAAATCCCCCACCTTCTGCACCTTGAGTCACTCCTTTAACCCTGTCCCCCGTGACCCCTGCAACTAACTTAGTCCCTTCTCCCTCACCTACTACTGTTCCTTCACCTCCTCCCAATTGGGAGCGGAGTTTATCCATGCCTAAGTCTAGCCCCTCCTCAAGCAACCTTCAAACCCCTATATCTCCCACTTCTAATCCAAGTGTAAGCCTCATAGAAGGGCCCTATTGTAACACCAGATCTAAGACATTTAAGGCAGAAAGACTCTTTTCCCTGAGGGAGATCCCTATGGGTGGAGTGGCCAGAGGGATTGGTTTTGTGAATGCTCCGTTGACGGCCTCTGAGGTCCAGGGATTTAAGAAAGAGCTAGGGAACCTTGTGGAAGACCTCATAAGTATATCCAGTCAGGTAGATCAGTTCCTAGGCTCCAACATTAACAGCTGGGGAGAATTAAATTCTATCCTAAACATCCTATTTAATCCAGAAGAAATTGGGATGATCCAGACTGTGGGAGTAAGAATTTGGGAAAGAGAAAATAGATTAAGGCCCGCAGGCGACCATAAATTGCCACTAGTCGACCCTGGGTGAAATCCAAATCAGGAGGAGTGGAGGAGTAATATGAGGGATTACCAATCTTTGATGGTAAAAGGGATAAGAGAATTAGTCCCTTGAGGTAACAATACGAAACTAGCTTTCGATGGTACACAAGAAAAGGATGAAATCCCAGCAGCCTGGCTAAATGGATTGAGGAGGAATTTCCAGTTGTATTCAAACATTGATCCTGACGGTCCTGAAGGCCAAGTCCTCCTGAAAGTACAATTTGTTACGAAATCACGGCCTGATATAAGGAGGAAACTGGAGAAAATTGAGGACTGGCAGGAGAAAGGAATGAATGAGTTGTTAAAAGAGGCTCTGAGGGTGCACTTAAGAAGGGAAGAAGAAAAAGCTAAAGCAAAGGCTAGAGTCATGGTAGCTGTGGCTAGAGAAAGCGTAGGTGCAGGCAAAACCCAGCCAAGTGGAGATAAACCTAAGCTCCCATCTAGAGAGGAAAAGAATAAACCTATGTCACGTTGGGTTAATCCCAGGAACCCTGGAGAGAGAGCAGGAGGTGCTATTATTGTGGGGAAATGGGGCACCTGAGAAAAGATTGCAAAAAGCTCTCACTTGATGAAGCCATAGCTCGAGAGCAGGATGCTCTTAAAAAAATCCTGAGGGAGGACAATAGTGATGATTAGGGGTGTCAGGGGCTTTATACTTTAGGGGACCCAATGAACCACCAAGAAGAGCCCCTAGTAAACTTTGAAGTGGCTCCCTGTCCTGGTTTAGGGCAAATTTGGGAGGAAAACTCCGAATGGGGTTCCTCTGGAGAGCAAACCCAAACGGCCCCTTCTCCCAGTCGGTCCGGGAAAAAAATTTCCTCAGAGAAAAGTGGAAAAAACTATTTATTTAACAAACAAAATGCCCACAAGCATGAGGAATGAAAAAAAAAATGAAACAATAAAACCTCTCGCTGCTCCAAAGAGAGATGGCAAAACAGAAGAAGTCCTTGCCAGGAGTTAGCTCAGCTCTCTCAGTCTCTTATCAGTCCCAGTCCCTTCAGTGCTGGAAAATGCCGAGGTCCAGGCCCCAGTGGGCCACAGGTGCCAGATCCCAGTCCTTCTCTGGGTTTTCAGTCCAGAGCAGATTTAAACAATCCTAAGAAAAAGGAAAAAAAAAACCAGTCCAGGAAGCTTCTTTGACTCAGCTAGCTAAACTAACTAAAAGGAAAAAACAAACAAACAAAAAAAACCCTCTCCCTGGTCGCTCTCTGTGTATCTGACGAACACACAGTCCTGAGGAAGAAAGAGAGAAGAACACGGAGGAGTGAACATTTTTCAAAACAAACTGCGCGCATCTTTTTTCCCTGCTTCACCCTCAGAACCAGTCTTAAAGATACAGAACACAACATACAGCACACACAGAACAGACAATTGGGGATACAGAGGCATCATAGTCACCCCAGGACAGTCCCCAAGGTGAAGAATATGAATTTCTTGTTGACACAGGAGCAGACCAATCAAGTATAAAGAAACTCCTGATGGGAGTTATCATTGGGAAACATGTTTGTGATGTATTAGGGGCAGAGGGAAAACCATTTAAAGCCTCAGTGGTAGAAAATGTTGAAATAAAAGGGAACTCCAGACAGTGTTTTACAGACTTTATATATTTACCAAACTTGGCGTCCAATTTATTAGGAAGAGATTTACAGGTGCAGTTAGGGGTGGGGATTATTTCAAATAATGGTAAAATGGTGGTCCAAATTATGAAATTGGCTACAGAAGATATAGCGGAGATCAATCCAAAAGTATGGGCAGAAGAAGGGAAATATGGTTTTCTAGATATCCCACCAATTATGATAAAAATGCAAAAAGAAACCCCTCCCATTCAGGTCAGGCAATATCCCATATCCCCAGAAGGCAGGAAAGGATTGGCTCCAGTGACTGAACATCTGTTAGCAACAGGTATCCTGGAACCATGTATGTCACCTCATAACACCCCCAATACTAGCTGTTAAAAAGGCAGAAGGCAAATACCGGCTGGTCCAAGACTGGAGAAAGGCAAATAAAAGGACTATTACTAGACACCCTGTAGTACCCAATCCTTACACTCTCCTAAGCCGAATCTCAAGAGAGCATGCCTGGTTTACAGTCATCGATCTGAAAGATGCATTATGGGCATGTCTGTTAGCTGAAGACTGCTGAGACTGGTTTGCATTCAAATAGGAATACCCCAATAAAAAGAGAAAGCAACAACTGAGATGGACATGCCTAGTCCAGGGGTTCACAGAATTACAGAATCTTTTTGGGCAGGCATTGGAAGAGCTATTAGAACAATTAATTTCTGAGTGTGAAATACAAATCCTACAGTATGTAGATGACTTGTTAATATCTGGAGAGGAGAAAAGTAGAGTGAAGGAGACCAGTATCCGGCTTCTCAATTTTCTTGGGACCAAGGGCCTAAAAGTGTCCAGGGACAAATTGCAATTTGTAGAATCCAAAGTCACTTACCTAGGGCACATAATCGGGGAAGGATACAAAAAGCTGAGTCCCGAAAGGATATCAGGCATCCTATCTATACAGGCGCCAAAAACTAAGAGAGATATAAAGGAAACTCTTAGGTCTTTTTGGGTATTGTAAATTGTGGTTAGACCAGTACACATAGAGTGTAAAGTTTCTTTATAAAAAGCTTGTAGACTCAGAATCTATAGAGTGGACAGCTGAAGATGAGAAGCAATTAAGTGATCTCAAAGAGAAGCTATCTTCTGCACCAGTTTTAAGCCTACCTGATCTTAAGAAAGAATTTAATCTGTTTATAAACACAGAGGAAGGAATCGCTTATGGGGTGTTGACTCAAGAGTGGGGAGGGTGCCAGAAGCCCATAGCTTACCTGTCAAAACTGTTAGATCCAGTAGCTTGAGGGTGGCCAACCTGCCTACAAGCCATAGCAGTTGCAGCTATCCTGATAGAAGAAGTCCAGAAGTTTACTCTGCAGGGAAAAGTTAGAGTTCATACTCCTCATGATCTTGAAGTAGTCCTGAGTCAAAGGGCCCAGCATTGGCTAAAGGATTCCAAAATATGGAAATATGAAATCATCTTGATGGATAGGGGTAACTTAGAATTAGTTACTTCAAACAGTTTGAATCCAGCCCAGTTTCTACTGGGGGAACCCTTACCTGAGTTAGAACATGATTGTTTAGAACTTGTAAATTTACAAATTAAAGTAAGGGAAGATCAGGAGGGCATACCTCTACCTAATGGAGGGATGTTATTTGTTGATGGGTCTTCAAGAGTAATCGAGGGAGAAAGAAATTCAGGATATGCTGTAATTTCAATAACAGAAAGAAGAAACATGGAAATTACAGAGAAAGGGAAACTACCTCCCAACTGGTCGGCACAATGCTGTGAAGTATATGCCCTAAAAAGACGATTGGATTTGCTAGAAGGGGATAAAGGGACCATTTACACTGATTCATGATATGCATTCGGAATAGTCCACACCTTTGGAAAAGTCTGGGAAGAGCAGGGATATTTGAACTCAAAAGGGAAAAATCTGGTACATGAAGAATTAATAAGATCTGTTTTAGAATCTCTGCGTAAGCCTGTAGAAATAGCAGTGGTACATATAAAGGGACATCAGAAAGGGGATACCTTAGAAGGAAGAGGTAACCAACTAGCTGATCAGATAGCCAAGAAAGCAGCTTTAGATCCAGAAGAGCCAGTGAGAATTCTAAAACTGGATAACGTATCACCTAGAACAGAGAAGAGGGAGGAACCAATATACAGTGAAAAAGAACTAAAAGCAATAAAAGAATTGGGACTACGCCAAGGGAAACAAGGGGAGTGGCTTATACCTGATGATCGCAAATTTTTAAACAAAGGCCTAACCTGAAAAATACTAACTGAAATACATGAATTGACTCATTGGGGAACCCAGGGCTTGTGCGACCACTTCTTAAGAGAAAACCGATGTATTGGAATATATGACCTAGCAAAAGCTATAACCAAAGGGTGTGTAATTTGCCAAAAGGTCAACCAAAAAGTAATGAGAAAAACTGAGCCCGGAGGGAGAGAACTAACCCTGAGACCCTTCCAAAATGCACAAGTAGACTTTACAGAGATGCCTCCTATCCAAAGCTACAAACACCTACTAGTTATAGTTGACCATCTTACTCACTGGGTAGAAGCTTTCCCAACTAAGAAGGAAACAGCTGAAGTGATAGCCAGAATACTATTAGAGCACATCCTTCCCAGGTATGGGCTGGTCAATAACATTGATTCAGATACAGGGCCACATTTTATTGCCCAAACATTACAAGCAACAATCAAAGCCTTGGGGATGAAATGGAAATTGCATGCTCCATGGCACCCCCAGAGCTCAGGAAGAGTGGAAAGAATGAACAAAACCCTAAAGAATGTACAGACAAAATTAATAATTGAAACACAGATGAACTGGCTCAAGTGTCTACCCCTTGTCCTCTTAAGAATTAGGATGAGACCTCAATCAGATCTTGGAATTTCCCCATATGAAATGATGTTTGGGCTCCCTTTCCTGATAACCCCCTATAGCGTGGGAGATTATTCAGAGAGAGAGGCAATAACACTTAAATATTTAAAAACCATTGGAAGGACATTAGAAAATCTCAGGAAAAAAGGGATACCTTCCCCAAACCTTTCCTCTTGATACTAATGCACATCAGATTAATCATGGGGATTGGGTATTGATTAAGTCGTGGCATGGCACGCCATTAACTCCCAAATTTGAAGGTCCCTCCCAGGTGTTGCTTACTACCCACACCGCAGTACAGACACAGGAAAAGGGCTGGACCCATATCACCAGAATTAAAGGACCAGTACCACCTCCCGATGATAAACTGGACCCAGAAGTATCACACACCAACTCTTCCAAGTGGGTTGCGATCCAAAGCCCCATAGACCTCAAAGTAACTTTCAAAAAAAACCAGCTGAAGGCTAGTTGAAAAACATCATACTGAAAACTGTTATCTATTACTGACTGTTATTGGTTGTTATTACTGTTGTGTTAATAATTGTTGTTAGCCATTATTACCAATTGTTGTCGTTTGTTGCTGAAATACTAGTTGTTACCACAAGGGGTTAAAATAAAAGACCAGCATCTCCTATAGAGCATTCCTGAAGGGGTTACTAAATTAATAAGAAGTGGGGATAAAGAAAGGGCTCTAAAATGGTTCCCAGAGAAATCCCCAGACCCAAGAGCCAAGACCAGGTGAGGCCAAAAAGCAGGTGAGCCATGAAGCCCACCCTACCAGGGGTGGCTCATACCGGACTCTTGGGAGGACTAATGTTAGTCCTACTCATAGATAACTGTAGCAGAGTTTCTAAGAGATGGAGGACATGATTTGTATTTGGAATGAGGTGTGAGCAATTCCAGACTGGGCCCTTTGGCCTGTGGGGCCTGTGGGCTCCTTGGGCCTGCGGGACCTGTGGGCCTTTGTGGCGCAGTGGAAATTCAGGTTGTGGCGCAGCAAAAATTCACCTCTCTTAAGGTATTTCGGGTACTAACGGGTGTTCACATGTAGATGTATGGTGCTAATACAGTAGCCACCTTAAGGCGGCAAATGTGTACATTCTTTGTGTGCCTTGTAATGTCAATAAAGTTGTAAGAGGATAAATATAAATGCACAAACAAGAAATGTCAGTACGACATTTATCACTGCATCAGTGTGGACGTGTTGTAGCTCGGTCCGACCTCTCGAAGGGACCCTAACTTTAGATAACATCATAGAGGGAACAGGAAATGAGTGCACAAAGTGCTATCACCCACTTTATGATGGGGAAAATCTCAGGTCTCTGATTAGAGCCCATACAAACATAAAATCCACTTGTTTTGATGGTTCCTAATTAGACACCTGCCAAAAGGATGAGAAAACATATTGGATTACAAAAAATACAGCCTTGTTTAGGCAATGCGTGCTTGGAGAGTGCCCTGTAGAAGAGTGGTTCTGTTTCCAGCATGAGGGGTTGGATGATATAGTAAAGGAAAAACCGTTAATAGTGAAAAAAGGAAACCCATATGAACCTCTAGGAAAGAACCTATTCATAGACTTGAGAGAAAAAATCAGTAAAGAACTAAACCTTACAAACTATTGATTTTGTGGGAACACCCAAATGTCAGAAATTTGGCCGTGGGAAGGAATCAGTTTGGGACCATCAGAAATTTTAAGATGGAAATTATTGGAACAAAATCCCCAAGTTATATGGCAGAGGAGGAGAGAGCAGTGGAATTTGAAATCACAAGTGAGTGGTGAAGAATGAATCAAAAGAACAGGGAAGAGGTATACAACCCAAGTGGGAACAGTGACTTGTAAAAGGTACCTAATAATAAATGATTCTGATAGTCATTGGGTTTCTCGAGAACCAAATAGGTATTGGTCCATTGGGAAAAAGGAAAGAAGGTGTATTTATGTTCTCGTTTGGAATAAATTGGGGAGAACTTCTAAAAGGAGTTTCTTAAAAACGAACTTTCACCACCCCTTCCCCGCCCCAGCCCTGGGTTCGGGAAGGAAAATACCTTGGAGGAAAAGTGGAAAAAACTGGTTTATTGACAAATGAAAAAACACCACTCTCTAACACCAAAGAAAGAAAGGCAATTTACTGTGGGGGAGGGTGCACAGCTTCTTCCGCGGGCTCCGGAGATTCTCTGACTTCTTAGGTCAGGTCAGGTTTGGAGCTGGTCCAAAATCTTTGGGGGTGGGGAAAGGAAAACAAAAGGAAAGAAAGAAAAAAAAAAAACCAAACAGAAGCGGCGAAAACCAGCAGGCAGGAGCAGACGGCAGAGAGAGAGAGAGAGAGAGAGAGAGAGAGAGAGAGAAGCAGCAGCAGCGGCAGCAGCAGCAGGCCAAGCAAGCAGCCGAGAGAGAGAGCGAGAAAGAGTGAGCAAGCAGCAAAAGCCACAGGCTCTGCCAAAGAGGGAGGGGGCAGCTGTCAGACACAACAATGTAGTCCAAGATATGGGATAGGGGACAGCGTCAACCCAGAACAATTTACCACGAAGAATATGGACTATATGAATGTGCTGGAACAGGAATAAACCCTTTTTGGGGAGTGAGAGAAATATCTAAATATTTGGAATATCCTCCACAAGTACAAGATTATTTCTGGAAAGCCTCTGAGTACCTATTTTGGATCTGTGGGAATACAGCATACACCCATCTCCCAGGGGACTGGGGAGGGAGTTGCACTGTAGGGATTATTAAACCTGCTTTCTTCCTTCTCCCAAAGGAGTCGGGATAAAATCTAGGAGTGCCTCTCTATGATGACCTAAGAAAAACCAACCACAAGAAGCGGCATATAATTAAGATGGAAAGTACCCAGAGTTGGAAAGGAGAAATCTCGACCCCAGAAAAAATAGTTAAAACTTACGGGCCAATCACCTGGGCCCAAGATGGATCTTTTGGATACTGTACCCCAATTTACATGTTGAATAGGATCATTCATGTCCAAGCAGTACTTGAGATTGTTTCCAACAAAACAGCCCTTGCTTTAAACCATATCAGCAATCAGTCATGACTAAAGCTGTAGTCTACCAAATTCAACTCGCAGTAGATTATTTACTAGCTGACGAAGGAGGAATCTGTGGCAAGTTCAATTCTTTAGAGTGCTGCCTGGAGATGGATGATAAGAGTGAAGTAATCGAAAACATCTCTAAAAAAATACGCAAAATTGCATACGTGAGTACCCAAGATTTGACTCCCCTAGTAAATTCTGATTGGTGGAATGATTTTTGGTCATTTAAAGGAGAGTGGTGGAAGAAAGTGGTGTTTATCATAGCAGTGCATTCATAAGTTTCTTATTCCTGCCATGTCTACTCCCATGCCTAATATGAACAGTAACATACACAGTCCAAGCAAGTCTCCAAATCCCAGCGGTAACTAATCAAAAGCAAACCAAAATGATGACAGCAAAAATTCAAAATCGAGAACACAAAACTGCCCAAAAAATATATGACCAATACCAAAAGTTGAAAAAATTATATTCCCAAGAGCCAGAAACTACAAATTGATGCGGGCGAAAAGAAATGATCAAAAATATAGAGGGGGGATATTTTAAGAAATAAAATACAGGTTTCTAAATTCAGTTTACACAAGTTTCTAAATTCAGGTAAAGATTGTTATTGTAAAGTGCCTTCTCTTGGTTGAATACTGGTTCTCGTTATCGCGTACCTATTGAAAGGTCTTCTTTGTTAAATGCCATTTACACCAAACTTACTGTTATTGTAATTGCAAACGCCTGTCCTGAATGCTTTCCCTGTTAAATGCTACTTACCTCAGAACCCCTTTCTTTAGAACTGTATTCTTCCCAGTCGAGCATCTGCCCTTGCCCTGCTGTTTCCCTGCCCTGCTGCCCCCCCCATAGCAATCGATGACACCACCCGGCATGCAAATAAAGAAGACTCCCAAGGACCTTAGCCCCCAGAAGAAGTGAAATACATATAAAACCTCTAAAAACAACAAGCCAACACAAAACCAAGGACTAAGAATAACCACTCTGGGTCAGCAAAACCATAGAGAACCTCACACCAATCAGAGCTGGGCTCCACCTTGTCACCATAACTTAAACAGCACTCAACCAGACAGACACCCCTAGACTTCGAGCCTGTTCTAAATGGATATTATTATGCCAGCTGGTGGATGGGGTTCGCCGCTTGGGACCCAGAGAGCCACAGCCACCTCGAAGGATGTCTCGCTAGAAACAGCTCCTTGGGGGGTCAGGGCGCTCCTCAGCTGGGTAGAGGGGCTTCTCAGCATCCGGCAGAGCAGTGATTTTTCAGCTCAGTGATTTCAGCTTTCAGTGATTTCAGCTCAGTGCTCTTAGCTCATGCCCTTGTGAGTTAGCCCCTCTTTTAGCCGGCCATGGTGAGAGAGAGAGAGGTCTCGTATGGAATTTCCGCAGGTGGTACTTTATTGAGAGGGTACCAGCGAAAGGGATCCAGGGACGAGGAACCTCTGCCGACCAGAGGAAACCCAGGGGTTTTTATGGGACACCAGGGTGGGAGGAAAAGGGTACAGAACCAATCAATTGTAACAGATCTACATAAAATCCCGAGGGGGCTTGTGGGTCTCCAGACGGGTCGCGGTGGCTAGGATGTTTGCCTTTTTGTCTTAGGTGCTCAGGGTGAAGTTGCGAAATTCTTCCTTGACTCCTCAGCTTGGCTCCCTCCAGGGCAGAGCAGCCGGGGCTCCGCCCACCTCCACATATTATAAAGTTGGCTTTTCGCAGGATGTGTGCTATATGATTGATGGCTTTGTGGTAAGGATGTAGGTTTTTATTTTCTACTGTTAGTGGAGAGGATTGGGCATAGTGGTAGTAGTGATGTGGTGTGCTTGAACTGTCTGTTTGGCTGGGATAACATCCAGTGAACATGTAAAGAAGACTCTGCTATTGATACACCAACTATCAGCGTCTGCCATCCGAAGGAAGCATGGACCGAGGCCCAATCTGGAGGCGATAATGAAGACATAGCCAAGAAACACGCATGCTCTAAAAAGGCAGACCCAAGGAGGGGCCATGCAAAACATTCCCTGGAATGTGGAAACTAGTTCATGGAAAAATATGAATATTCAACAGACTGATACAACAGAAAGGGTATTTAAAGAAAGCCTGTGAAATAGCAATTTGTGGACTTGGCTAAATGCCAAGTCACTCGGCCAGCCGTACTTTGCTTTTTTTTCCTTACCTCCTAATTGTCTTATCTTTTTATTAAAACCTATTTCTTAAAATCTACCAAAAAGTGAATCTCATTTTTCACAATTTGGGCGCTCGTCTGGGATGTACCTCATCCCTGAAACCCCAGGAGATTCAGAGCAAGGGAGGCGCCCCGCCTGATTTTTGGCGGCCCAAAACTTTGTTTTTCCTGGTGAGAATTGGGGATTGCTGGTAAACACCCGAAGAGATAAGCAAGGAGATGGAAAAACAAGCAGAGTAAAAAAAGGGAAAAGGCTCCCTGAAACTGCAGTATTTTTGCTCCGTAAAAAACCTCGTGCACGAAGAACCTAAGAAAGAAAAAGGATTGTAAGTATCTCTTAGGGGAGCGGGATAGGCGGTCGCTGTGGTGTGTGTGTGAATGAGACACTGGTTGGGCACTCCAGACTGGTGGAGCGAGTGTGGTGGCTTCCTATTGCTGCGGTACCGTGCTCTCAGTACGGAGGCGAAGGGAAAGGTAATGAGCGAAAGTGACCCCCAGGTGGCTGGGACAGGGTCCCAGGGAGGGCTTGTACCCCTCGAGTAGGGAGCCGACGGTTTTCCTAGACAATCCACTGGGAAAACGGGATAAGTGGGGAACCCCAAAACATTGTCGGATTGAACGTTGGGTAACTTAAGAGCATCCGAGTGAGTGGCCAAATGCATGCATGACTTTTTTCCAGACTGAGGATAAAAACACGAAAAGGGCTAGGGGTGTAAGAATCAAGATACTGGGGTTTTAAAAACCGACCAGGTTGAGAAACACTAGAGGCTCAAAAAGTGTGATAATCCAAGAGCATCTGGAGGTTAGCTAAATACCTATAGGTAAATAATAAACATCAAAAGAGGGTACCATTTTTCTTGTAGTGTCTGCTTGTGTTGTCTTGTGAAAGAGGGTGAGGAAGGAAGGTGTATCGAATTGAATAAAGGTGAATGAATGAAGGTAAGAATACTAATCTTTTTATGTTGTCTTTGTGTGAGTGAATTGTAAGAATGCATATGTAATATAGACTGTTGAAGTTGAAAAGGAATTTTTTTGGAAGAAAGTACATGGTATTGTGCTACTGAGATAAAGAGTTTTCTGTGCCTTGCGGGGAGGGGAAGGTGAAAGATGGTGTTCAGGCTGTTAGGGAAAGCAGAGACCAAGTGATAACGAGCTAAAATCCTGAAAATGGGACAGAAAACTAGTAAAAATCAGAATTCAAAAATTAAAAAAGGAAAAAAAAGAGTTGCCAGCAGAAATACCCCAAGATAGCCCGTTGGGGGCTTTGTTAGCAAATTGGGACCTAAATCCTTGTACAAGAGAAAAAGACAAAGTTAAGATGATTCAGTATTGTATGACTGAGTGGACAAGGAGAGAAATAAGATCTGACCATGTTTATTGGCCTAGATATGGTTCCTTTGAAAGGTGGATTTGTCAGGCTTTAAACATATATGTAAATTCAAAGGAACTGTTTAACCCGGAGGAAAAAGAATATGCTGCCTGCTGGAGAGGAGACATGGATCCCATAAGAATTTTTAAAATATCTAAACCCCCAGAGACAGAGCAAGAAGAGAAAAAAAGAGAAAAGGGCTTAGAAGTTTTAAAATTTTTGCCTCCCCCGCCTCTGCCGGCTGCTCCAGATGACCCTGTTCCCCTGCTGGCCGCCCCCCAGTATGTGGCCATCCCACCTGCCCCGGCCCCACACCGGCTGCTCCAATGCTGCCAGCTGCCCAGCCGTTCATAGCTGCCGCACCTGTGTTTGCTCCGTCCCCGGCCGCATGCTCGGGGGTCGCTCCCTTAGACATACCAGGACATGTGCCAGCCCCAGGCCCGGCGGCATGGCCCGCGGCAGCTCCGCCAGGAACCCTGGCTGGCCCAGCCACGGCCGCTTCGGCCGCCCTTCCCCCACCTGGGGCTACTTCGGCTGTCCCGGCCCCAGCAGCTCTGCCCTTGATGGCTCCGGCTGTGCCCAGTACAGCCAGTAAAGAACACGTGCAAAAGATTCATGCCCCAGTCTGGTTTCCATCAGAAAACCCTGTCCTGTCGGTGGTTCTGGCTACAGCCCCTGCCAACCCCCTCCCTTTCTTGGAGGCCTCAGGCCCGGGGTGGACTACTGTCCCCACCCCTCCCTCTCTGCCAGTCCCAGCAACCCCTGCTGTTTCCCTGGTAAAGACAAGCCCTGCTAGCCAGGGAAGTTCTCCTCTTCAAGGGGAAACATCACACCAACATAAGGATAAGAAACAAGAAAGCTGGGATAAAGGTGAAACAAATAAAATGTAAGAAATTCCCATTTTTGACACAGTCTGTCCTTTGTTAGAAAGGTTATGCTGTTTAAAATGTTATGACAGTTGTACCCTGTCTGTTAAGAAAGTTATGCTGTTTGTACCAAAATCTGTACCCTCAAAACCTTATTCCAAGTTGTATACCCCCTCTGAAACCCCGGGTTCCCTTCCTCTTCCGTCGGGCTAGGCTGTCGCCATTCCCGCCGGCTCCTCGAACTGCTGGCCCCGCCTAATAGGAAAATCCAAGGACTTCCATGGTGCACTGCTCCAAACCGAAGTGCAGTTGCTGGCAAACGGACCCAAAAGCCGCGACCCAGCACAAAATCCAGATAAAAGAGAGACACTACAACAATGAGAAGACCCTCAGCTACCTAGGGACTGAATTCTGCTTCTGCCGCCTCGCCATGACCAGAAAGAGATTGAGAAACAGTGACACCCCTAGACCACACGAGCCCAGTTGAGTTCCTGAAGATTCCCGCGAGGCTGGAACTCCCGACTCTGCGGTGAAGAGCAGCAGATTCGTCTGACACCTCATCTTCAGCGGCGGCCCGAACTGAATGAGAACGGTGACAAGAGCGGGGAATGGCAACAGGAGCGGTGACTGCGCAGGCGACCCCTCGAGTTCCCCCTTGAAAGAGCTGACTAATAAAGGCCTTTCAAAGGAGCAGGTCTCCTGGCCCATTTTTAACAAAGGGATCAATTTATTCCCATTACAGGAAGTCCCTATGGGAGGGGGGAGTACAGGGTTTGTAAATGACCCTTTGACTTCTTCAGAAGTCAGAAATTAATAAAGGTTTTAAAGGATTTTTTGGTTTTTAGAAGTCTTGAAAGGGTGTTTTTTGTGGTTTTTTTTAGATTTTCATAAATTTTTAGAGGTTTTTTTTGTTTTTTAGAGGTCTTAAAAGTTTTTAGAAAATTTTGGGGGCATTAAAATTACCTGAAGAAATAGCTTTAAGAGATCAAAGGGGAGATGACCTCGGAAATGGGAGGGAATAGTTTTGATGGAATAGGAGATTGGAGTCAAAAGAGTTGTAAGAGAGTTCTGGTGTTTGATAAGAAGGTATTGGAAGTTTAAAGAATGTGGTGAGGAAGAAAAAGAAGGAATTATGGATGAAATTGGAATTTTTCATTATTGGGAATTTTTTAAACAAAAGTAATACTCAAATGCCATGAGTGAGAGGTGTGTTAAGAGTCCAGATGTAACCCAGATGGGAACCCGAAAGTAACACCCTAAGAGGTAATGTTTGGACTGTGAAACTTTTGCTTATGAAATAAAAAGAGATTAATGTTAAAAAAGGTATATTTTTACAATTGCAAAAAAAAAAAAATGGGAAGAACAGTTCTTTAACCCCACAGCAAGAAGATTCTTTTTTCAGGTATCACAAACAACTGAAGCTGCAGTATGACTGACAACTAAAAGGCTGTTAATTTTGAATCAACACCAACAAGATCAAAAGACTGGTGTAAGAATTTAAGAATCAACTGTAAGATCCCAACCAGAAATCAGTCCGGTCTGTCAGATCCTCCTACTTTTGTTTCTTCATGGCTACAAAGAAAATGGACTTTAAAGTAACCCTACTCTACAGGTGTGGAAAATTAAAGTTGAAACGTGTAGTATTGTTTTGAAAGTGTTTATGTCACCACACTGTGTAATGTAATAGGGTGTTTTTGCCACTCGTTCCCAGTTAAACTCACTTCAGCCTCTAATACAGTCAGTTCCTGGGACCCTCCTGTTACTCCTGTAATAGAAATGGGTTCTGTTCCTACATATCTTGATGGCATCATGGTACATTGGGCCCTAGTGTCAACCAATGCCGTATATTTTTGTGGATCAGATGTGCCAGGCCATCGGATCCACACAGTCCAGTAGATCCGATTGTCCCTTTCCTCTTCCTGGCTAGAGGCAGGGCCCCCCTATTCCTGGTCATCGCATACGTTGTTCTCTTCCTGTAAATGTGTTGCTGAGGTCCCTTCAAGAGGATCAGTCATATCATCATTCCTGTACCGTCTGGAGTTCTGTGCACGAGAGACCGGAGCAACACTGATTCTAGATGAGCTTTTTGTGGTAGGTGTTTCTTTTTTCAGTTCACGTACCCGGGCTGCTAAGGAGGAGGTGGGTTTTCCATCCCACTTTTTCATATCTTCTCTATGCTCCCGAAGAAAAGACCAGAGGTTACCTCGGGGTGTGTATCCTCTCTCCCTGGCTGGGGGATGCCTGCTCCTAATGGCAGAGACTCTCGTCGGCTCTGGTGAGATATCGTAAATTTCTTCCTTAAGTTCTTTTTTTAGTTTCTGATGGCCTTCTTTAATTAAGTTCCTGACTTGCTCAGCCAGTCTTGTTTCCACAGATGAGACATGGGCACAAACTGGGGCGGTGACAGTGTCCTCGTAAATCCTTAGTTTGTTAGCCAGGACACCCACCTTGTCCTCACCTTCTTTCCATTGCAGTGTTGCCAGGTAACGTGAGTACATCTCTGGTCCAAGCCATGCAAATCTCAACCACATCCATGATGTGCACTGGACATCATCTGGGCTCTTAGGAAATCTCTCATCTTCTGCAAAAATGATCTCCAGCACAGCCAATTCCCTTAGGCATCGGATACCTTGTTCTACTGTGTTCCATTTTCCCTGGTGCACTAGGAGGTCTTCTTTACAAAGGTATCTGTCTTTCACACTTGTTAGCAGTCGCTGCCAGAGGCTGAGAGTTTCTTGGGTTTTTCCAATTCCCTGGTCAATGACCACATCCCGAGACAGTGATCCCAGTTGCCTGGCCTCAGTTCCATCCAGAATGGTGTCATTGGCTGCAGCATCCCAGATGTGGAGCAGCCAGGTGAGGATGGACTCGTTGGTGTGGCGGGTGAATTTCCTTCGCAGGTCACACAGCTCACCCAGAGATAGAGAGCGAGTGATGATCTCTGTCTCTTGTCTCTTCAGCTGAGTGCGAAGGTCCTGCTCTATCCTCGTCAGCCGCTATGCGGACTGATTTGCTCCTTGATTTCTTCTTCTGAGTGGTGGCAACTGCTACTGGTTTAGGCTGTTCCGGTTCAGTGACGGTTTGTGTGGAGATGCTGACAGCACTTTTGGTTCCTTTCTCCTCTGTGACAGTCTGCATAGATGTGGACACCGTTGCCTCACTTTTGGCTTCTTTCTCTTCTGTGATGGTCTGTGAAGTCGTCGATGCTATTGCTTTGCTTCTTTTTACCTCTTCTACTTCTTTAAGAACATGCTCCAACACACCATGTAGTGTTTTGATTCTAAGCATGGTGCAGAGAAAACAAAGCAGGACTAACAAGAACATCATGCTGTCCTTGGCATCCAGAGGGTACTCAATATTTTCAAAAACTAATGTGTCCTTCCTGAAAAGCTGGAAAAAATCATTCTTTACTCCTCCCCACAGGGGCTGCGTGAGATTGTTGAGGATCCAGACATAGAATCCTAGACTAGAACAAGAATACAAAATTTGGTATATATTCTGAATAATGTTCATTGCCTCAGATTTTATCACGCAATGGACATAATAGACCAGTAAAGCAATTTTAGTACCATATCCTGGTCTATGCAGGAGTATTAAGGCCGGCAGATAGTGCCCCATGTTCGGAAAAATATAGAGAGATAGGTATAAGACACATGTAAGCATGTTGGGCATCATAACAGACAGGTGTCTTCTTCAATAAAATTGTAATTTCTGACTTTTCTTATTGCCTCTGCCGCACGTTGGGCGCCAAAAATATGTTGTGGTTTGAAAACAAACCCAGTGAGAGGCTCTAAGTCAGAAATAAAATTTAATGAAAAGAAAAGGAAAATAAAATAGAATAAAATAAAATAAAATAAATACAAAAAGAAAAAAACACTGACAGAGTCAGAAAACAACCTGATCAGGGTGATGGAAACAGTCCAGACAAGGTGGTCTTCCTGAAACAGAAATCTTGTAGAAAGGTTTGGTAGCTCCGGTCCTCTGGGAATCCAGTGGGTGAGGGCTGCTTCTACTGTCCCAAATCCCAGCTTATATCCAGGTGAGAATGCTTGGCTCTTCCCCATGGGAGGGGCATCTCACAATGGGATGATGAGTCATGGAAGAGGGCCTTGATGGCCCATTAAAGAGAGAGATAACGCCTTCCGGGAGTTATCTCTGAGTCATGCAAAAGGCATTGATGGGCCATTAACTGAAGATGGTGATAGAATACATCCTAAACTACAACCCAGGACAACTCTCAGAATAATAGTAGAAAGAAATTCTCAAGAACAATTTTTCTTCTGCTATTTGAAAGTCACAAGAAGAGATATAAAGATTTGCTCTTCTAAGTGGGTATGTCAAAAATAATTTAAGGTAGTAATCATATAACTTTATAAAATGGAAAACTTTGTCATTCACCTCTTACATTGGAGGTTGAGATGTAGATAGTGGTTTGAGATGGGTTCTTTGGGGGAGTTCTTTGTAAGTTTGTTAAAAGACTTTTGGAGGTGTTTTGTTTTTCTTTTTAATATAAGATGTCAGATTTCTCTGGGGATAGAGTATGAAAAAAAATAATATGAATAACAAGATACTTGCTGCTTTATAATACTATTGTGGTATATGCAAGATTTTTTAGTAATTTCTTTTCTTTCCCTGTTTGGTGATGCTAAGTGACACTAAATTATTGTAAATTTTGCAGAAACTATTTTGGGGGTTTTACTTAGTTTTCCAGCTTTTTTTCAGATGAGACCTGTCTCACAAAACTGGTGGTGTTAATTCCCGTCAAAGGGGGTTCACATCAGAGTTTCTAAAAGGTACCTGATCTCTTAAATCAATGGATGACAAATCGGATGAGTGTCTTTGGCCTTAAATAGAAACAAATCCTATAGTGTATGTATCTTTCTGAGTTCTCCTAAAATAGTAAGAGAAATCTTCTGGAATATCAAGAATTCACTGTCTTTCTACTCTAGGAACAGGCTGGGCAGAGGATCTGCCCACCAGAAACCATCAGTTTGATAAGGCTCTAACGTCAGAATATTTTTTAAGTCAACAAGTTAAGAATATCCCATAAATACCTTAATACAAAAGAAAGAAGGGGTAAAAATGGGTTTTTTACACTCTGTAGTTTAAGTTATTTTTGTTATTGACTAAATTTTTCTCCTTAAGTTTCCTTTTAACCTGTTCCTCGATCCTGGTTGCAGTTAAAAAAAGGTGGAGGCTTTCAGAAATTAAATGGTATCAGAGGTGGTTCTCTGGAGAGGAAAATGACACCCTAATTTCAGTAAAATGATCATGCAGGAGAATCACAGTAAATTGAAGATGCAGTTGTTTTAGTTTTACTCAAAGTACAGTCTGGCCAGCACGAGTAATTGTCAGTTCTAAAAGGGCTTTGCAGCTGGCCTTTGGGATTAAAGGACTTTACTGCCTTTTAGTGATGCATATATACATATATCCTGGTGAATGGGGATTACTAGTGTCTGTTGAATGGGAGATGCTTGAGTAACATAAAACAACTTATATTAAAAGGTATCAGAAACTATTTGCCTGAGATTGAGCACAGTGCAACAAGAAAATAAGAGAGCAAACTCCAGTCAAGACCGCTGTATTTCGCCACCGAGAAGAATCATACACCGACTGTGGGATGCACCCCCATAGGCCTGGTCAGGTGGGGATATAAGTCAAGGAACTGGAACTCTATTTCTGTCACTCACTCTTTTATCTTTCAAAGATCATAGAAGAATCATGATACAAGTGCTACCAAAGACTGTAAACTGAAGTTTTTTTCTAATACTCATATCAACATTCACTATTATAACCCATCCAAATTACATTCTTACATATGTGTAGAATTGGGACCAATACTGGAATGTTTAGAAATTAAGTATCTATTTGGCTAATCATGGGTGTAGTCCAAAATAAGCAAATATTGGCAGTGTCAACAGATCCTAAAATAACTGCATCTAAATAGATAATATAGAAAACCCTTTTTATCGGTGGAAAAATAAGCAAATAATAAAGGCTAGAAAACAAAGAAAATGGCTCAAGCCAAATGATGGTTAAAAAGAAAAAGGGAGGAATTTGTTATAAATGGCTATTATAAAGTTGGCTTTTCGCAGGATGTGTGCTATATGATTGATGGCTTTGTGGTAAGGATGTAGGTTTTTATTTTCTGCTGTTAGTGGAGAGGATTGGGCATAGTGGTAGTAGTGATGTGGTGTGCTTGAACTGTCTGTTTGGCTGGGATAACATCCAGTGAACATGTAAAGAAGACTCTGCTATTGATACACCAACTATCAGCGTCTGCCATCCGAAGGAAGCATGGACCGAGGCCCAATCTGGAGGCGATAATGAAGACACAGCCAAGAAACACGCATGCTCTAAAAAGGCAGACCCAAGGAGGGGCCATGCAAAACATTCCCTGGAATGTGGAAACTAGTTCATGGAAAAATATGAATATTCAACAGACTGATACAACAGAAAGGGTATTTAAAGAAAGCCTGTGAAATAGCAATTTGTGGACTTGGCTAAATGCCAAGTCACTCGGCCAGCCGTACTTTGCTTTTTTTTTCCTTACCTCCTAATTGTCTTATCTTTTTATTAAAACCTATTTCTTAAAATCTACCAAAAAAGTGAATCTCGTTTTTCACAGAGCCCAACAAGATCTTCCCAGGGTTTACCCAGGGACTCTTGCGAGGAAGCAAGGCTCAGTTCTGCCCTGCGGCAAAGCTGAACACCTCCTCTCCTGCGTCATTCATCGGAAGCAGCGGCAGTGTGCGCAATCCCACGACACCCCCCCCCCCCCCCCCCCCCCCCCCCCCCCCCCCCCCCCCCCAAGCTGATCTTAATAAAGGCATTAAAAAGGAGGAGATCTCCTTGCCCAATCTTTTCAGGCAGCACACGTTGCAGCGAGTGGATCGACTCCACATTGTGTGGCAGCAGAAGCCTAGCTGCTCAGGCAGAGCAGAGCAAGTGGGGTGCCCCCGGTGACCCCTTCACAGTTGCCGTATGGATCAGCGCAGGCACACATAAACAGCGCAGCAACGAACCAGGAAGCGGGTAGGACTGTCCCCCCTCCCAGGGTCGGCCAAGCGGCACCGCAGACCAAAGCAGCCAGACAGGCCTAGCAGCCCGAGATGGGCCAAGTACCCCCCTCGCATGAGGCGAGTGGGACGGCGCAGCCTCCTGGTGTGGGCGGTTCAACCCCTCTTCATGGGGTGTCCGGCGTTTCTCTGCCTGGACTGGGTGGAGTAGGGGGAGAGGGTGGATTGGCCTCCCCGAACGAACAAGCTCTGCGAAAAGCAAGCACAGGGACTCCGACACCTTTGCAACCAATATTAAAACCACAAAACAGGGCTGTGGCTTCAGACATTCAACATGTGGAAAACAGAGTTCACTTTCCTGGTAAATTTTAAGAAAGAGGTTTGATAATAAAAAAATAAGACAATTAGAAAACAGATTAAGCAAAAAGGAAGTAACGGCCAGCCGGGGGACTTGGCATTCAGCCAAGTGAACAACCTGCTATTTCAGAGACTTTCTTTAAATACCCTTTCTATTGCATCAGTCTTGAATATTCATATTTTTTCATAAACTAATTTCTATATTCCAGGAACTGTTTAGCGTGGCCCCTCCTTCGGTCTGCCTTTTTAGAGCATGCTTGTTTCTTGGCTGTGTTCTTCATTATCACCTCTAGATTGGGCCTTGGTCTATACTTTCTTCAGATGGTAGATGCTGATAGCTGTGTGAAAAAAGAAGTTCACTTTCTTAGAAAAAAATTTAAGTTTAATAAAAAATGAAAATAGCCAATTAGGAGACAGAAAAACAAAAGTATCTTTGCCAAGGGTACCTCACCAGAAAGCACACTCACTCCTTCAAAATCCTTGCTTTTAAGGATTAACCTTTTACATATGCATTTTTCAAACATTCCTTTGAGTCCAGATGTTCCCTTGGTTTTTGGCCCTCCTTCCTTCGAAACTTGCCCCATCGTACCAAATTAACATTTTATTAGATAAAGTCCTTGTTGGCGCCTGGTAAGCTTTCTGATACCAGGAGATCAATGAATTCTTTCTTGTAGCTTTTTGTTCCACCACTGTCTCGATCTAATCAATTCAGGAATATAGGAGGATTCTCTCTCTGTATATTCTGGTTTGGTCAATTTAGATATTACAAAGAGAAAAAAACATAGTCTTTTTACTGTTAACACTATGTTACAATCAGAAAATACACTCATCACCTTTCTAAACTCTATTGATAAAACAATACAGAACAATCTTCTCACATGATACATATAGTATTCATTTTAATATTTGCGAAAAGCTAACTTTAAATATGCATTTATAACAGTTCCTCTCTCTTTCTTTTATAATTCATTTGTCTTGAGCCATATTCTTTTTTTTCTAGCCTCCATTATTTGCTCATTTTTTCACAGATAACTTTTGCTTCTTCAAAGGGGTCTTCTATATTATTTTATCTGTTTAGATGCAGTTATTTTAGGGTCCATAGACATTGCCAATATTTGCTTATTTTGGACTACACCAATGATTAGCCAAATAGATAATTAATTTCTAAACATTCTAGTATTGATCTCAATTCTACACATATGTAAGTATGTAATTTGGATGGGTTATAATAGTGAATGTTGACATGGACAAAAAACCTTGAGTTTACAGTTTTTAGTAGCACGTGTGTTATGATTTTGACAATATCTTTGGAAGACAAAAGAGTGAGTGACAGAATAGAGGTCCACTTCTTTGACTGATATTCCCACTTGACCAGGCCCATAGGGGTGCATCCTACAGCCAGTTTTATGACTCTTCTCAGTGGCAAAATACAGTGATTGTGAGTGTTTTTTGTTTTGTTTTGGGTTGTTTTTTTTTTTTTTTTTTTTTTTTTCCTCTCATTTTCTTGTCTCACACTGCTCATTTTTAAGCAAATCGTTTCTGATACTTTTCAACTGAAGTTGTTTTATGTTACTCAGGCATCTCCCATTCAACAGGCACTAGTAATCTCCATTCATCAGGATATATGTATACATGCATCATAAAAAGGCAGTAAAGTCTTTTAATCTCAAAGGCCAGCTACAAAGCCTTTTTAGAACTGACAATTACCCATGCTGCACTTTGAGTAAAAATAAAATAACTGCATCTTTAATTTAGCTATTCAATGTATTGTGATTCTTCTACATGATCATTTTACTGAAATTAAGGTGGCATTTTCCTTTCCAGGGAACCACATCTGATACTATTTAGTTTTTGAAAGCCTCCACCTTTTTAACTGCAACCAGGATTGAGGGACAGGTTAAAAGGAAACTTAAAGAGAAAAATTTACTCAACAAAAAAATAACTTAAACTACAGAGTGTAAAAAAAAAAAACTACTTTTACCCCTTTACTTCTTTCTTTTCTATTAAGGTATTTATGGGCTCTTAACTTCTTAATAAATATTCCGATGTTAGAGCCTTATCATATTGAAGGTTTTTTGGTGGGCAGATCTTCCCCTCAGCCCGTTCCTGGGGCAGGAAGACAATGAATTCTTGCTATTCTAGAAGATTTTCCTTCACTATTTTAGGAGAACTCTGAAAGGTACACACACTATAGGATTTATTTCTAAGGGAAAAACACACAATCAATTTGCCATGCATTGATTTGAGAGATTAGCTACTCCTTAGAAACTTTGATGAGAACCTCCTTTGACAGCAATTAACACCATCATTTTTGTGAGATAAGTCTCATCTGTAAAAAACTGGAAAACTAAGTAAAACCTTCAAAACAGTTTCTGCAAAATTTATAATAATTTTTAGTGTCAATTAATGTCACCAAACAAAGAAAGAAACTAAATGACTAAAAATTTTTGCATATACCATAATAATATTTTAAAGCAGTAAGTATTTTGTCATTCATACTATCTCTCTTCATACTCCACTACAAGAAAAATCTGACATCTTCTTATAAAAAAGAAAAACAAAACACTTAAGAAGTCTTTTAACAAACACACAAAAAACTCCCCCCCCCCAAATATCTTAACTAATATCTACATCTCAACCTCTGTCTAAGAGATGGATGACAAAATTTTCCACTTTATCAAGTTATATAATTAGTACCTTAAATTATATTTGACCCACCCACTTAGATGAGCAAAACTTTATATCTCTTCTTGTGACTTTCAAATAGTAGAAGAAAAAAATTGAAAATTTCTTTCTACCATAAACCTGACAGTATTAGATTTCTATCAGTAATTAACTGTACCTTTTTGTGGTGGCAACACTGCCAGTATAACTGCTGAATGTCCCTTGTTGGTTACAAATATCTGCATGTTTGTGTGTGTATACAAAAGAATTACACTACTGTAGTAACTGACACAGTAAAAGTTTAGTTGAAACTCTTAATTACTACACTGCTGAGTAGTAGTTCACATCTATATTCTGTGAACACTAACATATCCCCTTCGTATTTTGCATAGGTGCTCTTCCTTGCCCTCCCTCTTTAAGCTATACTCAGTTAGTGCACTAGTAGCACAGATTAATGAGTAATAAAAAGTCTAAGTTAGTATGAAAGAGCTACTTTAGGGACAATAAGAGGCAAAAACGTATTGTCTGTTCTGTAAGGTATAAAACCTAAAATAAATTAGCCAAAATGCCAAGTTCAGCTTCAGTTGTCTGCTATATCTAAAAAAAGCATCTTCTTGCTGTGGGGTTAAAGAACTGTCCTTCTTATTTTTGCAATTGTGAAGTTATAACTTTTTAACATTCATCTCTTTTTACTTCATAAACAACAGTTTCACAGCTCAAACATTACTTTTTATGGTGTTACTTTCAGGTTCCTATCTGGGTTACACCTGGATTCCTAACACACATCTCACTCATGGCATTTGAGTATTAATTTTGTTAGAAAAAAATTCCCAATAGCGAAAAATTCTAATCTAATCCAAAATTCCTTCTTTTTCCTCACCACATTCTTTAAACTTCTAATTACTTCTTATCAAACACTAGAACTCTCACAACTCTTATGACTCCAATCTCTTGTTCCATCAAAACTATTCCCTCCCACTTCTGAGGTCATCCCCCCCTTCGATATCTTATAACTATTTCTTCAGGCAATTTCAAACCCTGGGAAGACTCCGTTGGGCTCGTAGTCTAGGGATGTCTGTCTGGTTGAGTGCTGTTTAAGTTATGGTGACAAGGTGGAACCCAGCTCTGATTGGTGTGAGATTCTCTATGGTTTTGCTGACCCAGAGTGGTTATTCTTAGTCCTTGGTTTTGTGTTGGCTTGTTGTTTTTAGAGGTTTTATATGTATTTCACTTCTTCTGGGGGCTAAGGTCCTTGGGAGTCTTCTTTATTTGCATGCCGGGTGGTGTCATCGATTGCTATGGGGGGGGCAGCAGGGCAGGGAAGCAGCAGGGCAAGGGCAGATGCTCGACTGGGAAGAATACAGTTCTAAAGAAAGGGGCTCTGAGGTAAGTAGCATTTAACAGGAAAAGCATTCAGGACAGGCGTTTGCAATTACAATAACAGTAAGTTTGGTGTAAATGGTGTTGTTGTGGTTTTACATTTGTTAAATTTTGTTTATCAACTGGGAGATAGGATTTCAGGAGAAAAAGGTGAAACAGGCACAACTTAAAAGTAAAAACAGATTTTATTAATATACACTAGAGAAAAAGAAAAAAAAACTGTTTACTTTTTCACTTATTACAGAGAGAAAACCATGATTTTTAGTTAGTTTTCACTATTTAAACACGATTTTATATCACTTTGGGAGAGGAGCCTCTCTAGAGTAATGGAGAATACGCTACAAGAAAAGGTCTGGTGGCTTTCCAGGCCACAGATCTGCAACTGCCTGGAATTTTTGCAGATTCTGTGCAGTTTTACTTATATAACAGTTTCTCAAGCTGTTTATGGGCTTTTGCATGTTTGGGGTAATGTTTTAAGAATGCTTTTCTAGTACAAAACAGGGATTCTTTTTTATTTCTAAAATTGCTTCTATCTTAAAAGAAATAGAGACTTCCTTATTCTTTTTTAGGAGCTAGGGACATATTTTATTCAAAATTCTCAATTAAAACCCATGTATATTAATACACACAACCTTTTGGCTAGAACTTACATTCTCCCAAGCAGTATTAGGATATTACAAAAACAGTCCATTTCCCCATAATTCACATCTAGAGAAGTTCGGTCAAAAATGTCCACTTTCTCCATCCTGTTTTCCAATAGTCTTTCTTAGTTCTTTTACTGACTTTGTTTTAATGCTGTCTCTCTACATTTTAAATCACTCTGTCTTCCATGGAGGAGGGAAAAGGTTTAAAGTCTTTGCTCAGAGTTTTTTTTTCTCTTTTTTCAGCTGACTCTCGGAACTTAAAGGTTTCAGGTGATGGGGGAGGAGGAAGGGGGAGAGAGAGCATGCTCAGGAATGCTGATGGACAAAACTTCCTCTACCCCTGGTCAGATCTAAAGCAACTCAAACTTGGATCAGCTCCCTGGAGCTCTGGAGAAAAGTTCTCAAAAAGTCTCTCCTTTTTTCGGACCGGAGGCTTCTGGTGCAGGGCCAACACCACTGATCTGAAATCTGCATTCTTACTCCTCTCCCCATTGGAGGAGCCGAGGCGAGGGGATAGAGGGGACACTGCCAGCTTCAACCACTCTCCTACAGCCAGGGCCCCCCCCGGGGCCCGGCAGGCCAAGCCCTGAGGGAAGGGCCAGCCTGAACCCTGACTCACAAGGTGATGTTACTTCCTGGCCAGCCGGAAATGGAAAAGAGACGAGTCACTTAGGATTTATGATTCAAGACTGTGTTTCCAGAGACATAAAAATACTCCCATTCATGAAGCTGTCAATTACAATCCATGCTAGAACTTCCTTAGGAAAAAAAACTTTTCACATTCATGCTGAACCACCCCAGCTATTTAACAAAGATGACCTTTCAATATGTACGAGAGAACGAGATAACCAGTATTCAACCGAGAGAAGGCACTTTACAATAACAATAATTACCTGAATTTAGAAACTTGTATAAACTGAGTTTAGAAACTTGTATTTTATTTCTTACGCTGATAGTTGGTATATCAATTGCAGGGTCTTTTTTACATGTTCACTGGATGTTATCCTGGCCAAACAGACAGTATAAGCATACTATTTCAACTACTACCACTATGCCTAATTTTCTTTAATAATAGCAGATATAAAGACTTTTATCCTCGCCACAAAGTTATTAATCACATAGCACACATCTTGTGAAAAGCCAATTTTACAGTATACACTTATAACAAACAGATCCCGGCAGGGACGTGCCAGGAGTAGCAAGAGGCTGCAACAGTACAGGGGTCATGTAACAGTGTGTCTTTTTGGAGTGCAGTGACGGCCTTTCTAAATCCCAGTCAACCTCTCCATAGACAAACTGCTAAAGAAGTATTCAGGCAGCAATCAAGCTCACACAACCACAAACGTTACCAGGCTAGCTCAGCAGAGAGGCAGAAGGCTCCCAGCCCCAGATCAATTTCCAGCAAGCGTTTATTCCAGTATGCTGGCCAAGAGAGTGAACATGTGGTCTTTCTTAGTTGTATAGGGTCTCAGATTCGTGGGTGGTACAAGGGGCAGGGCAGGGAGCAAGTGACCATAGGAAAGAGAGGAACAGGACACCAACCCCCACAGCCAATGGGGAAACAGGGAAAGGGGATGCCATGGGGTGGATGATGGACTTGCGAAACCCAGGGAGAAGATTGCACAATGTCTGCAAGGATCCATGGGGAGAAGCCTTTTTTTTTTACATCTGAGATATCTTTAATCTTCACTTTTCCAGGGAAGGGCAGTTGGAAATTCCTTTAATGGCACGAGGGTCTCCATAGGGTCACACGGAATAAGAGAGGGGGAGTATGAGATCAAATCCAGAAGTTGCCAGCAGCAGTTCGCTGATGCCCAGAGCCGTGGCGTGGGCCTGCATGCAGCTACCTGCTTTCACTCAAATGCAGGCAAATTCCCCAGGCATGGCACTGGGCTTCCAGGGCTCTGGGTTCCCCCAGGAGTTTTGGCAGCTCTGATAACCACCCCTTCTGGGCATTCATGTCCCCCAGGAACTTCATAAAGACTTATTATTCCAGTTCAGACACTGTGCACATGAGCTCTATGCTCAACAAGATGGCGGCGCGCTGCACAAGAATATGGCGGCATCACATGTGTCTCTTCTGTACAACAAAAGGGCAGTCTGCTAGGTATTTCTGCAAACAATGCTTATGTACTTCCTCTGACGCCATCTTGTGAACAACTAGGTGTTCAACCTCCTGCTACAGCACCACCACTGGCCGCTTCTATTATTACACCTGCCAATAATTATAATGTACAGCATATGCAACCACCAGCTCTTCATACAGGAGGAGAAGGAATGAATGCAATGCTGAAGCCTGAAAAGGGAAATTCTGACATGGCAGCAACGCAATTAATGGCCATGCCAGTGAGATATTTTGGAGCAGTATCCCTGCCAGATGGCTACCATTGACACACAACATAATTAAAGATTTGAGACAAGCACTAAAAGAGAGTGGCTTAGGCTCTCCCTACTTCAAGGAGCTATTAAAAGGCATATTTGAAATTTATTATTTGATACCTTATGATTGCAAGTATTTGCAATTTTAACAGACTCTCAATACATACTACAGCAATTTAAATGGAGAAGAGCTTTGGAAAGATTAATAGTGTCTTATGCTGGAGGCCAAAATGCAGGTCTCACATTGGCTCAACTAGCCAGCGATCCACCTTATAATCGACCTGAAAATCAAGCTACAGATCTGTCTCAGAATGTGGTCACAGATATTAAAGATGCAGCTCGGAAAGCCATCTTGCAAATTCAACCTACTGGAATCCCAGAGGGCACTTTCACAGAAGTAAAGCAATCTCCTTCATAGATCACCTTACTCAAGCAGTGGAGGGACAATGCCCTGATGAAGGAGCACAACCACATCTGCTTCAAATCTTGGCTTTTGCGAATGCCAATGAAGAACGTCAGCAGATAACTAGTGCCTTGCCTGGTCCACAACCAACTTTGCCTCAAATAATAGAAGCCTGCAGCAAGATAAGCACTCCTGCATATATAGCAGCAATTCAAGTGAATGTCTTGGGAGAACAATTCGGAAAACTCATGGAAGCTTCAGATCAAAGATTAAAAAAGACTCTCACAGCTTTTCAAGTAACCTCTCAACAAGACAGCTATACAGAAGTGATGGCAGCAGAACTTCCCAAAGGCCATTCTACATGTGAAATACCGCAGAAAGAACTCCACAACTAATAATAGTTGTTAGAGAGGTATGTATTGAATCAACATCGAGATGCGTGGGGAATAATTTCACCAAAGACACACATAACCATCAGAGAGCTTGCCCCTCTTATTACTCCCTGAGGTCTTACATATGCATGACATTCCACAGTCTCTCTTCATACATATTCATTCCCTGACTCCACCTGTCCTTGCTTGGTATGCTAATTAACTCTATGCCCTTCTGGGAATGCTCAGTCCATTATTGGGGCCTCTGGGTGGTCTTCAAGCAGTCTTCTTCATTCACCTCTTCACCTTTATCTCTCCCGTGTGTGCTTTGGCCCTTTTGGCATGTTTTCAAGGGAACACGCCATCTTAGAGTCTGTGGGGTTTTTTTAATCTGTATTCTTAGCCCTGTATTCTGCTGTTTAGGCTAGTTCTTCTGATTATGCCGAAGGCTTCTGATACTTGTAGTGCTTAAAAATATGTAAAAGGGTAACAGACACAGCATTCAGTGTTCACTAAATGTCTTCTAAAATGTGATCTTATGTATTTTAAATTACTACTTGGAATACATTTTAACATGCAGTATATGTTCTTGTGGTAAATATATACTATATAAAATTCATGTATTAAATATTGTATCAAAAGTTTAGACTATTAAAAGCTACTAGAGGGTGTCTTGGGGATTCCAAAGCCTATTGTACAAGCTGTGAAACCTCAAAAATTAGCAACATAATAGCAGGGCTGGACTGGAGATGGCCTATTCATCAAGGATGGGCCTCCACTTCACGGCTGCTCAACATCTGATATCAATCTTAGTGGAAGATCCTGAGGATGATCAAATCAGCACCCCAAAGAAGAAATCCTGGAAAACTATTGAATTGTCTTTTCATGCTTACGGGAACTCTTTCAAAGCCTTGCTTGGAAATAAAGAAATACATAAATATCTGGACTTTCAATGGACTTAGCCTCGGGACAAATAAACTGTATAAAAACCATACGCTGAAATCCAGCATTTGTGACAGGGTTGGAAGGCACCTTTGCTGCCGTATCCCTGTCCACCCAGCATCAGATCAATGTTGCCCGATTTTATTGTGGCTTTTCAATTAGATTTTGGAAAAATTGCTAAATAAATTATTTTATTTTGAACTGGCTTCTAATAGTTTATAACAGTTCTTAAATCTACTATAAAGAATTACCTGGAATTTTTCAAATCTATGTCTCAACAAGTGTGGGAAATTTGAACATATAAAAAAGTATTGCCCAGAAATTGCAGAAAATGGGAAAATACCAAATTTTTGCCCAAAATGCAGAAAAGCAAGACACCTTTCAAATCAGTGTTGTTCTAAAATGGATATAGATGGAAGACCTCTACCTCTTCCAGGAAACTCCAAAAAGAGTGTGGCACGCCAGCATGCTACGACACAAGTGATAGCAGTAACTAATCAGCATGGGACCCCTCAAGACACACAATATGCAGGAAACCTCAATCGGACACCTTGCGCAGGACCATCTGCTGCTTCCCAAGCCACCCAGATCTGCTGCCCTCAGGGGTGCAATGAGAATTGGCAGCTTCCAAATTAACATATCTCATGAATGACAATCATGCAGTGATATCCACAGGAGTCACTGGAGCATCATGGAAGAGACAAGAGCTTTTAATTATAGGGAGGGACAGAAGCAGCATTTTAGGGCTCATCGTTTATACAGCAATCATCTCAGCAAATCAGAATGAGGAGATGACAGTTTTGGCTCAAGCCTTATGAGCTCCATTGATTATTCCAGAAAATACTCCGATGGCTAAGGCCGTTGCTTTACCACCCAATGCAACAGAACAAGAGATGCCAATAGTGAGTCAGCAAACAGCAGTTGAAAGTGAAGACATGGAGACTCATGTCTTCTGGACAAAGCAAATAGGCCGAGACTGACCACAGATAACCTGCAACTTGACACTAAACAACAAGACAATCGCGATCACAAGCATGCTGAATACAGGGGCATATGTAACAGTTATTTCTTATATCTTTTGGCCCAGAGAGTGGGATTTGATGACACCTCTGAAATCTCTTTCAGGCATTGGGGGAGCCACTTCATGCATGCAGAGTAAAAATCCAATTATTGTTGCAGGACCAGAAGGAAAGGCAGTAACATTTGTTCTTTCATTGTGCAGGTACCCATTACAGTATGGTGAAAAGACTTAATATCACAATGGAGTAATTTACTGTATTTAGGTTTGAGTTAAGTTATATTTCAGTACTCTGTGATAATAAGAATAATTTCTGTATGGTTCAGTTTAAGTTTGGGCCCTGTTAATAGAAGTGAAATCTGAGATTAGGATTTATAAAGTCTAAGTGATAATAGATTTATATCTTATTAATTTAACGTTTTATTCCATATAGGTTTTAAAATATCTAAGGTTTTGTTAAAATATGCTTATCTAATTTGCAAAGTTTAGATGCCTTTTCTGAGAAATAAGACGGCTTTGGCAGACACAGCTGTGATAAAACACCGAAAAGCTTGTTTTTAAATAGAAGAAGATAAAATTTTTACAATGTAGTTGTTATTAGTTGCAAGCTGTTTTAGTAGGTTTTTTGTGTTTTATGTTAAGATCATAAGTGCATAATAGTTTAGAAAAGTGTTACGTCAACTTCTTAAGATGACTAGTGCTGATATATTGATAACATGATGTGAATATGTTAATTTTCTATATTTATAGTTGACTTCTTATATGATTTAACATCCTTTTGTAATTATCCACAAGAGACGTGTCACTTCAGGATCCTTCCTTTTGTTTTCTAGTTGCTTAAGTGTGGGAATACACAAGACCGAGAGTAAGACAGACTTAATTAGCATAACTAGTCTGGTGACTAGGATGCCGTGGCAAGGACAAACAGGACTTTGAGCTTATGAGAAGATGGGATTAAACCTGCTTAAGGGAAAAGATTCTATCAACCCCCTACGATAAAGACGTTATAAAATGCATAAGTTGCTTGTATGACCTTTTAACCTAATAATTGTAGTAGAAATTATTAACCTTACTGAAATGGTATATTAGATTTGGAAAACCTGAGTAAAATCGAATTCTGATCATGAATCAGTCTTCCCATCTCTCCATCAATCGCCATGAGTCAGAGCTTTGCCTGCTCCCTGCTTGGAGGGTGGTCATGGACATGATTAAAACAGAGGGAGGAGGTGAGGTAACCTGTGAGGCAACCCCAGAGACGGTCCTTGCAGCTGTGTTAAACCCTGATCGGCCCAGGTCCCACTCTCCCTCTCCAGTCCACCCCCCCTCCCCGACGAAAGCCAGGGACAGAGCACAGATGCCACCTGTAGCCTTGCCGCTACCCCACCAGCGACCGCAGAGCTGCCAAACATTAATTGATTATGCAGGCAGTGACTCTAGTAGCGACAGAGAGTCTTTTGACCCCGGCCCCAAAAATGATCTGGACCTATTCCCTCCAAATATGCATAACAATTGGTTACGGATAAAAAAGAAAGCCTTTAAGGACAGAGACTTTGAGACTGTCGCAGAAATCTTTGTAGCCCCGGTGCAACTCGGCCTGAGGGGGGGGGGAAATCCAGGATGTGAGCCCTTAGGCCACTCAGAAATTAAAGAACTGCGCCGTACAGCGACAGAATATGGTTTGGGATCCCCTCAGTTCAGTAATTTACTAAGAGCAACCTTCACTACCCACCTCATGACTCCTCATGATGTTAAATTCTTGGCAAACCTTTTGCTCACCCCAACGCAATATGCAATATTCATGGCACAATGGAAAAAAAGACTGGAAAACTTAATTTTAACATATGCAGGGCATGCAACCCAAGCCCTGGCTGCCTTAACTATTGACCAATTGGCTGGCGAGAGGGTGCACACCGATCCTAATGGCCAGGCTGCCTTACCGAGGGAAGTCCTGGAGGGAATCACTGTGGCGGCCAGGTATGCATTTCTCAAAGTGCCCGATGCCAAAACCCCGCAACAATCCTTCATAAATATTAAGCAAGCTCCACAAGAGCCCTATATGCAGTTTGTGGACAGACTGAAACAAACTCTGGAAAGACAAATTGATAATGATCAAGCCAGGGAAGTTGTACTACTAAAAGTTTCTGTTGAAAATGCTAATGAGGATTGCAAACGCCTTTTGAAAACCCTGTCCCTAGAACCTGAGCCTACATTGCTACAAATGATTGAGGCTTGCAATCTCCTGGGGACATTGCAGCACACAACAGCAGTTACTTGCCAAGCCGTGGGGCAAGGTATAGCCGATGCCTTTGCCCCCTTAAAAATATTGCCCGGAAAGCAGTCGGCTTGTTTTGGCTGCGAGGAACCCGAGCACATTAAAAAAGACTGCCAAAAGGTGCAAAAAGCAAAGACACCGAGTGTATGCCCTCCCTGCCAGAAGGGTCCTCTCTTTGCTAATTCCTGTTGCTCTAAATTTCACAAAACTGGCCAACCTTTGCAGGGAAACTCATCTTGCGGCGCCGGATGGCTATGCATGAAGACACAAGTTCCACAGCCTCCCCAGGCACAGCTGCCAGAACTGTTGCCCGGAACGAAGTTAAAAACACAAACTAACAAGGAGTCAGTTTATGTCGTGCTTTATTCGGGGCCCGGGGACCTGGGGACCAACGTCCCAAATCAGGATTCCCAAAGACCCTCATCAAGACTCAGGTTTTTATACCTTTTTACAAAGATTACTTCATCATACTACGTGACAAACAGAAAAATTCTTTGATCAAAGCAATGACGTTCAGCTACTAGGTAACAGACTTCTAAAGTAATAAATTCTACATGCTTGTCTTATTTAAAACTATAGGTTAATTACCAAAATTTACCTTCCCCCGTCACTAGACCCCCTCCTATAATATTTCAAACTTTATCTTTAAGACGGTTTTCCCTTACAGCATGTTCTTCATGCTTTGCTAATCCCTTTGATTATTGTTTCCACAGACCCAGCACATTCCCAGGCTGCCTTCCCAAGGCCTAGTGCCCTAATGCTAGCCAAGAAGCCTTAGCATAACTACTGCTATACAATTTTCTGATATTTTGGTAACATTTCCCCCCTTTTGAGCATTCTTCAAAAATCTTCTTTGCAAGGATGCTCAATTCTTCAAGTTGTGGTTTCAACATACGGCAGGGGAGCAGTTCTTCTAGAAGTTGGAGCCATTACTTCACTTCGGGTTACTGCT
Source organism: Sylvia atricapilla (assembly GCF_009819655.1). Taxonomy (NCBI): domain Eukaryota; kingdom Metazoa; phylum Chordata; class Aves; order Passeriformes; family Sylviidae; genus Sylvia; species Sylvia atricapilla. The sequence continues at coordinate 2,000,870 of NC_089173.1, read as the reverse complement.
TTCATGATCTTCCGGGTATGAGTTCCTTCCCGGATAATCATTCCCAGAAGGCACCTGTATGAGATTACTACTACAATAATGATTATTACAATCATGATCATATATTGTATCACTGAAGAGATCCAACCAGAGATCTGGATTCCAAATGAGCTAAATAAAGCTCCAACCCAATTATGTTCTGCCTCCTTCTCTACCTCCTGGACTTTTGATTCAATTTGGTCTAATTGGCTAATATCCCTCTCTACTTCGGTAGTCACATTTGGGATGTGTATACAGCAATGGTCATCCTTACCCTTCAAATACCCACACACCCCATGTTCCTTGAGTAATATCATATCCAATGCCATACGATTCTGTACTGTCATCCTCGTAGTTGCCTGTAACTGCAAATTAACATCTTTGAATCCTTTTTTTGTGACTGCAGCCAGTCTTTCGGTTTGTCCCATTAACTTATATAACATTTCCCTATTACGATAAGTTGAAATTTGGGCAAACAAAGATTCTAATACCCACCTGAATTTTACTCCTCCTGATGGTTCATGCCACTCATCCTCAGGACCTAACTCATCTCCGGTTTCTCGTCGGGTCCGTCCTTTCATTTCCTCACTTGTTAATTTTGACTGTCTCCAAAATGGACATAAAGTAGGTACCCCTAAGGTTATCTGAGTGACAGGACCATCTATGGGCATGTGAGTAGTCCATTGTCCGTGTCCTATAATCCAAACTAAATTCCCTGGGCTCCTAACCATTGTATTTTTGCAATCCAATTGATTTGTCCCTTTTAAGGTTCCTTTAATAGTATGGTTATATCCTCGACATTCACATCCCCATTTCAATAATATTAACACTGGTACTAACCCGATTTGGTGTTCTGGACTATCACATGTAAACACTTGTGTGCAGTTCCAATTCCCTAATTGTTCCTTCCCTTTCCGATGAGCCGAGTCTCCCCTTACGAGGATTAGTGATATTCAACCATCCTTTTCCTGTCATTCCTTCTAACCACCAGCTTGTCTCTTTTGTTTGACTTTCCCATCCTTGTGCTTGATTCCGTTTCCACCATTTGACCTGTATCTTCCACCTACAAATCTTTTCTAACCTGAACATACAGCTTATCCGCAACGGAGGGCCATCCCATATATCTACTTGGGTATTTACGGGTATTACTGATATTGGGTAATCTCCGACCGCTGCCTCATCCTCAGCCAAAACCTTTACTTCAAAATCCCCGTATGCAAAACTGTTTCTTATCCAAATGATACAAGCAAATTGACCACCTTGATGTCTCTGAATGCCAGGTATTTGAAGGGTAGTATTTCCTCTTTGCTGATTCTCGTCCCAAAATTTTGTGACTCCGTCCTTTATTACCTTTCCTGATCGTCTCCATCCGGCAATTATGTCAGTGAATCCAGCTCCCTGATTGTCAGAAAATAGACATGTTAATTTCAGAGTAGCATTTTCAGGTATTACCACTAAAGGCTCAGGAACATCCACTACCACAAAAGCATTTGACAGATTTGCAATATACAAGAACACAGTTATCAGTGTTTTGCTCTGAACACCATTCGGGTAGCAGATAGTGGTTGCACCTCCCATTTCGACGGGGCCTTCTTTACACGGGTATAGTGTATCCAACTGTCGATCCCTTCGACCTTCACTGCGGTGTAAGTTGTCATTATCACCTGGTGAGGACCGTCCCATGTTTCTTTTAATGGCTCAGCGTTCCAATTCTTCACATACACCTGATCTCCGGGAACAATGTCGTGAACAGGATTTTCCAACGGCAATGGGCGGTTCCACTGCAGAGCTCCTCGGATAGCTGTAAGAGTTTTGTTTAGTGGCAGCACATAATTCATCAACACTTGATCTCCTACCAAATGAGGGTTTCCCTGATAGGTGAATGCATGGTAAGGTTTGCCATACAGAATCTCGTATGGGCTTACACCAACTTTTTCCCTCAGTTTGATTCTTATTCTTAGTAGGGCCAGTGGTAAAGCTTGTGGCCACTGGATTTTGGCTTCCTGGCATATTTTTTTGATCTGCCCTTTTAGTGTCTGATTCATCCTCTCTACCTGTCCACTCGATTGAGGCCTCCACGGAGTATGTAAGTTCCACATGATTCCCAACATCCTAGCTATCTCCTGCACAATTCTTGCCACAAAATGAGGACCCCTGTCTGATGATAGCCCTAATGGCACCCCAAATCTAGGGATTATTTCTCTCAATAACGTTTTAACTACTTCTTTAGCCTGATTTGTTCTGCAAGGGAAAGCTTCTGGCCATCCTGAAAAGGTACACACATAAACCAACAAATATTTATACCCCTGTGCTTTAGGTAACTCAGAAAAGTCTACTTGCCAATAGTCTCCAGGCTGTGGTCCAATTTGTATTTTACCCATTTGCACCTGTTTTCTTACCACCGGATTGTTCTTAATACACAAAGGGCACATAGCATTGATCCTTTTAGCCATTGTTAGCATCTGGTTAGAGATTATCTCATTTTTCAAGAATTTTGTCAGCGCCTCTGCTCCCCAATGGCATTTGTTATGTTCTATTTCCAAAACTGTTTTCATGATCCTCTGAGGCAGTACCACCTGTCCAGTAGAAGTTACATACCATCCTCTTAAATTTTTTCGAGCTTGAACAAATGCTGCCAATTTTTCATCATCTGGTGAGTAGAGGGGTCGTTGATCCATAAACGGTGTGGCTGGATTGATTCGTGTGGGCAGTAATACCAATTGAGTCCATACCTCTCGGGCTGCCTGCTTGGCCGTCCGGTCTGCCAACTGGTTCCCTTGGAATGCTTTCCCTTCCTCGTTTCGGTGTCCTTTCACATGCATCACCGCAACAGCCTGTGGCTTATGGATAGCTTCTAAAAGAGCTTTTACTTCTTCCCGGTGTTTAATTAATGATCCCTGAGAATTCAGCAGGCTCCTCTCTTTCCAAAGGGCACCATGTACATGTACCACCCCAAAGGCGTATTTAGAATCTGTCCATATGTTTACCCTCTTCCCTTGACTTAATATGAGAGCACGTGTTAGGGCCCAGACTTCAGCCTTCTGGGCCGAGGTTCCAGGAGGCAAAACTTTAGCCTCTATCACTTGTTGCAAGGTGACCACCGCATACCCAGCATACCTGGTTTCATTCTCCGCAAAGCTTGATCCGTCCGTGAACAGTTCCCAATCGGGGTTCTCCAAGGGCTCATCTTTTAAGTCCTTTCGGCTGGCATATACTTGCTCAATGACTTCCACACAGTCATGTGCCAGTTCTCCAGTTTCCTCTTCTGCTCTTAAGAATTCTGCTGGGTTAAGATGATTAGTCGATTTTAATTCAATATCATCCTGCTCTCTCAGCAATGCCTGGTATTGTAACATCTGGCTTGAGGATAACCAATGCCCCCCTTTTTGTTCTAAAACAGTCAACACCATATGGGGAACGTATACCTCCATTTTTCTTCCAAGAGTTAATTTCCTGGCTTCTTGTATCAATAGTACTGTTGCGGCCACTGCTCTCAAGCATCCTGGCCATCCAGCACTAACTGAGTCCAATTGTTTGGAAAAGTATCCTACCGGGCGTTTCCATGATCCCAATTTTTGGGTGAGCACTTCCAATGCCAATTTCTGCCTCTCGGTCACATAGAGTTGAAATTCTTTATTGAGGTCAGGCAATCCCAGTGCCGGAGCTTCTCTCAGTGCCTGTTTGAGGGCCTGGAATGCTTTTTCTTCGATCTTGCCCCATTTCAGTTCGGGATTTTTCACAGCCTCATAGAGAGGTTTGGCCTTTAATCCAAAATCAGGGATCCACAACCTGCACCACCCCACCATTCCCAAGAATGACCTCAATTCCTGATGATTTCGTGGGGTCGGGATAGCACAGATAGTCTGAATTCGATTGACCCCCAACTTACGCACTCCTTGAGAAATTTCACATCCTAAGTAGATAACTTGTGGTCTTACCAGTTGCGCTTTTTCTTTGGACACCCGGTATCCAGCCTGACCTAGCATGTTCAGCAGATCGATGGTCAACTTCAAACAAATTTCCTTATCTGCAGTCGCAAGAAAAATATCATCTACATATTGCAAAATCACAAATGAGAAAGGTGACTCCTTTACCTGTGTTGTCTTCCATTCTTCTAATTCCCGAGCCAATTGATTCCCAAATATTGTAGGTGAGTTTTTGAATCCTTGAGGCAGACGACACCAAGTGAGTTGTTTCTTCCTCCCTGTCTCTGGGTCTTCCCACTCGAAAGCAAAATATTTCCTGCTTTGAAATGCCAAAGGGATGCAGAAGAACGTGTCCTTTAAATCAATTACTGAGAACCACTGAAATTTTTCTGACACAGATGTTAACAAGGTATAAGGATTAGCCACCACTGGATGAATGTCTTTAGTGATATTATTAATGGCCCTTAGATCCTGGACTAACCTATACTTACCATTTGGTTTTCTTACTGGGAAAATGGGAGTATTAAACTCAGATTCACATTCCTGCAAAATACCTATGGTCAGGAATTGGGATATCATTGGGGCCACTCCTTTTTTTTCCTTCCAATTTTAAAGGATATTGCTTTATTCTTACCGGGCTGGCTCCTTCTTTTAATTCCACTACTACTGGTTGTGCAGCCTTAGATTTTCCCGGAATACCTGTTTCCCATACCCAGGGGACCACAGCCAACTCTATTTCTTTGGGGACTTCTACTGACTCCACTTCCCTAACCAAAAACAATTTAGATATGTTTTCTTCTGGTATTTCTAATTTAGCCCTTCCTTTTTCAAATGTTATTTTTGCTTGCAACACAGACAGCAAGTCCCTTCCTAATAAAGATTCAGGGCTATTGGGCATATACAAAAACTGGTGGTCAAATTCTTTCCCCTTGCAACTTTTGTAATTTCTTCCTTATATCCTCCTGTGACTGTCCTGTGAATATCAATGCCAGCTGTAACTTCCCTGATTCCTCCTCTACTTCTAAATTAGTAAATCGCCTAGCAACCTCTTTCAACCGTTCCAGGAAAGCCGATGGGGACTCATTTTTTTCCTGCCGCACTGAATACAACTTTGACCAATTTAATGTTTTCGGGATCCCCGCCCGTACCCCTTCAATCAATAATTCCTGGTAAGCCTTCAACCTCTGGTATCCTCCGGTCGAATTGGGATCCCACTCCGGATCCTCCCTGGGCACTAAATCATTTAAAGTGCCATCTGCTACTCGCAATCGTAGCATTTCCCGAGCCTTTTCAGACATTACTCTAAATACCATTTCTTTCTCAGTGGAGTCCATAACTGTATCTAACAATACCTGCAAATCATTTCAGTCAGGGTTTTGAGTCTTTATAACCATTTTTACCACTCGTGCAACCCGATCCGGGTCTTCGCGATACGAACCAGCTGATTGTTTCCAAATCATTAAATCATTCGGGGAAAAGGGCACTTTTACCATTATCCTGTCCCCCTGCGGTCCTACCACTTCTCGCAAAGGAGCCATCAAAGAGGGTTGTACCATCCTCCCCCCTTTCCCTCCTACCCGACGTCTCCTGGTCCTTTCCAATAAAGGAGTTCTAGGCTTTTCCTTTTCCCTCATTTTCTCTCTACCATCCTCTTCCTCTGAATCCCCCTCGTCTGAAGATTCCAGAGGAGGAGCACTGGGTGCTACCAGCATTGAAACATCCTCCTCAGGTTCTTTGAATGTGACAGAACAGCACTTACAATTTTCCCTGCTTTTACAACCTAAACATTTGTCATCTGCAGTAACGTTCAACACCAACAAACCACACTCTTTCTGCCACTCCGGCTTTCCTTGCAAATAATAAAACAAATCCAAATACGGTATCTCATCCCATTTCTCATTATTCCGCAAAAAGTGCATCAAAGGAGTAATAATATCAGAATTCAAAGTACCATTCCGGGGCCATTGCATTCCCCCAGTCTCATATTGTGGCCAAACATGATTACAATAGTCCATTAATTTCTTTTTGCACAGTTCCTGCCCAAAATTACCCACTTTCCAATTTTTCAGCAAGCACCCAAGCGGAGAATCATCGGGGATCTCCATACCTACGGACGCCAATGCTTTGAAGTTTTTAAACGGCATCATGACACACTTAATCAACAAACACTCACTCACAATTTTATTATCTCACTCACACAACTTGATTATTCCACAAATTCCACCAATTCTTGCCTTTTCTCGTCACTGCGAGCGGCAAGTGCTGGTCCTGCACAGCTTCCTTGCCGTGTCTTACGGCCAGCGCCTAGGCTTTTACCACAACCACAGACGTCTTTTTACCCAGCCCTGCGGGAATTACCCTCCCGTCTTATAGGGCGACACCCTTATTAGAGGAATAAAGCACTTGTCGGGCTTACCTCACAGTCGTCACGGGTTGATGTCTCCCCAGAAATCACCTGGTGCCGGCGTGGAGTTGATCAGCCCGCGAACCGCCCCAGCAGCCTTCGGAGTCCTGCCGCGGTCGCCAGAAAACTGTTGCCCGGAACGAAGTTAAAAACACAAACTAACAAGGAGTCAGTTTATGTCGTGCTTTATTCGGGGCCCGGGGACCTGGGGACCAACGTCCCAAATCAGGATTCCCATAGACCCTCATCAAGACTCAGGTTTTTATACCTTTTTACAAAGATTACTTCATCATACTACGTGACAAACAGAAAAATTCTTTGATCAAAGCAATGACGTTCAGCTACTAGGTAACAGACTTCTAAAGTAATAAATTCTACATGCTTGTCTTATTTAAAACTATAGGTTAATTACCAAAATTTACCTTCCCCCGTCACTAGACCCCCTCCTAGTAATATTTCAAACTTTATCTTTAAGACGGTTTTCCCTTACAGCATGTTCTTCATGCTTTGCTAATCCCTTTGATTATTGTTTCCACAGACCCAGCACATTCCCAGGCTACCTTCCCAAGGCCTAGTGCCCTAATGCTAGCCAAGAAGCCTTAGCATAACTACTGCTATACAATTTTCTGATATTTTGGTAACAGAACCAACCTTCAGCTTCCAGCCGGCCCTGCCCCTGCCACCCAGACCATCACAGAACTACGGGCAGCCACTCCAGGAAGCGCCGGGTTGGACATATCAACAAGTAACACAGTAATGTTAACCAACAGCTCTGTAATTTGTCTCTCCACAGGGATTTATGGTCCTTTACCACAGGGTTACCATGCTTTGCTTTTAGGTAGATCTTCCACCTCAGTAACAGGACTATTTGTTTTGCCAGGAGTCATTGACTCTGATACAGTTGGGGAAATAAAAATTATGGCTTGGACTCCACAGCCCCCTGCATGATTCCTGTAGGCAGCAAAATTGCTCAGCTTATACTTTTCCCAGCAGCCCCCTTGTCCACACCCCCGATAGCTACAACAGAGAGGGGGCGGATTTGGTTCCACAGGGGTACCACAGATTTTCTGGACACAACGTATCACTTCTCAGCATCCCACATGCCAATGCAAAGTGTCTCTGAAAGGCAAGGAGTTAATTTTAACTGGACTCATTGATACCAGGGCAGACATTAGTCTTATCTCTCGAAGTCAATGGCCTAATGATTGTCGAATAATGCTGGTCCCCCAAGTCCTTTCGGGGGGGGGGGTGAGAACAGTCAAAGCTATCAGAGCCAACACTTCCTGAAAATTACAGGGCCTGAGAGAAGGGTAGCTACTGTCAGACCTTGTGTGGTCTCTGCACCACTGATCTTGTGGGGGAGAGATGTTTTATCTCAATGGGGAATTTTCATGCAGTCAAATTTTGCCTAAGGGTCATTGGTGCACGCAACACCCCCAAACTAACCTGGAAAACCTCCGATCCAGTTTGGGTAGATCAATGGCCCGTGTCATTAGAAAAAGTGCGCGTATTACAGGAACTGGTACAAGAACAGCTAAAAAAGGGACATATAATCCCATCAAACAGTCCCTGGAATTCACCCGTCTTCATAATTAAAAAGCGGTCTGAGGGGTGGAGACTATTGCATGACTTGAGGAAAATAAATGAGGCAATTGAGGGAATGGGGTCCCTACAACCGGGGCTCCCTTCTCCTTCTATGATCCCTAGAAATTGGCATCTAATAGTGATTGATTTAAAGGATTGCTTTTTTGATATTCCGCTGCATCCAGATGATGGACCCAAATTTAGCTTTTCTGTGCCAAGCATTAATATGCAGGCACCGCTTGATTGATATCATTGGTTAGTACTGCCTCAAGGATTGTGAGACAGCCCGACTATATGCCAATGGTATGTTGCAAAAATTCTGAGTCCAGTACGGGAAAAAATGCCTGATGTTCTGTTGTATCATTATATGGATGATATCCTCATCTCTGCAGAAACTGTGGTTCGTGTGGAGGAAGCAATGCGAGCAGTCTGCCAGGCTGTTTCATCAGTGGGCCTGACCATTGCTTCTGAAAAGGTTCAAAAGACATCTCCCTGGAAATATTTGGGCTGGTGAATAAGCATGCATTCTATTTCGGCACAACCCTTGCAAATTTCAACTGAAATCAAAACTTTACATGATGCACAGAAACTGCTGGGAACGATAAATTGGGTTCATCCCCTGCTTGGGATTTCAAATGCAGATTTGGAGCCATTGTTTGCCCTCTTGGGGGGAGAGCCCGACCTTTTATCACCTAGGCATTTAAACAAAGAAGCACAGGCTGTGCTTCAGAAAGTGGCTGATGCTATCTGTCAGAGACAATCAGCCCGTTGGGCTCCTGAATTACCATTGTGGTTAATTGTTCTGAACCCCAGCAAGCAACCCCATGCTTTAATATTTCAGTGGGACTCAGAAAAAGTAGACCCTTTACTAATCATTGAATGGGTCTTTTTGCCTAATAACATGCCCAAGACTATTTCCATGCAGGATGAACTTATGGCCATGTTGATTATCAGGGCTTGTCAAAGGCTGACCTCCTTGGCCGGGAAACATTTTGATTGTATCTTTCTGCCTCTCACTATGTTTTATTTGAATTGGTTGCTACAGATGTCTGAAAAATTGCAAATTGCTTTAGCAGATTACAAAGGACAGATATCTATCCATCCACCTAAACACAAATTGTTAAATTCTTCTTTTAACTTACTCCCTAAGCCAAAGCGAAGTGAGACTCCTTTGTGAGCTATGACAATATTCACAGATGGTTCTGGGAAAACCCATAAATCAGTGATTGTACGGAAGGATTCTGAAACTGGAACCTGGCAATCTGATATTGCTGTTGTTGAAGGGTCTCCACAAATAGTGGAATTAGCCGCTGTGGTCAGATTGTTTCACAAGTTCAGCACACCTTTTAATCTGGTTACTGACTCCGCATATGTTTCAGATATTGTTCAAAGAGCAGAGAATTCTGTTTTGAAAAATGTTAAAAATTACACTCTTTTTTCCCGGTTGAAACTGCTGGTTACTCTGTTAGACAATTTGTGCATGCTTCCATTGACACATATTCAGGTGCTCTGTTTGCCTCAGCTCACACAGGAGAGACAGCAAAGGATGTCTGCCGTCACTTCGCTGCTGCCTTTGGTACATTAGGAATCCCCCAACAGATTAAGACAGACAATGGACCTGCATACATTTCCCATAAAGATGCAGATTTTTTCTCCTTATGGGGTATCACCCACAAAAGAGGCATACCACACTCACCCACAGGGCAGTCCATTATAGAGCGTGCCCATGGCACTCTCAAATGCCTTCTGGTACAACAAAAGGGGGGAGCTGGAGACACCCCCCCAAAGGCTATGCAAAGCCCTATACATTTTTAATTTCTTAAACTGTTCAATCACAAACTTGATTCCCCCCATGACTAGGCATTTTGCATCATCCACATCTCTTTCCTGCAAGGAAAAACCACCAGTACTAATCTGTGACCCAGAATCTGGTAAAATCCTGGGCCCTTACCCTTCGATCACTTGGAGGAGGGGCTTTGCTTGTATCTCTTCAGAAAGAGGGCCTTGCTGGATTCCTGCAAAGCATGTGAAGCCTTTCCAAGAACCTCTGCCAGCAGCCAACACCACCGAGTCCACAGGAGAGGAGGAAGAGGAGGAACCCCACCCGGACTGCAGCTGATGATCTTTTGTCTTATCTAGGAAACTGTGTACTTTGAGTTTTGTGTCAGTATAAAGGGTGTGAAAACTAGAGATATTACAGAGTCCTTTTGGTGTAATTCAGGTAAACAGCCATTGAAATTTTAATTATAGCAGGGCCCAAGAAAAGGATAGTCCTCACCTCCCTACTCTCAGGAGGCAAGTATTGAGGAAATCCAAAAATAGCCATATTTGCAAACTGGAATGCAGACAAAGCAATTAAGTGAGTGCCTTATATTTGACTGATCTTTTAAAAGGGGGATATGCTGAAAGGAATATTTTTCTCTCCACAACATAGATCAAAACAAACAAGCAAAACACCATAGGATTGAATCAGATGCTATGCTTATTAGCATTGCTTGCCCATGGTAGCACAGCATGGCCTGTTGATCAATCCAAAACGAATGTTTGGGTAACCCTGGCTAATGCAACCAAACAAGAAACCTTATGCCTAGCTACTGCATCCCCAGAAAATCCATTTTCAACCTGTTCAGTTGGCTTGCCATTAGATGGCTGGCCAATTCCAGAAGCTACTAAAAGCATTGTAGAGAGCTCAAATCTTGTTAATACATGGGATCAGTGGACTCCTTACCTTCCTATAACACCCTTGGAGCCACAAGAATTAGAACTCCTGGGTTCTGTAAAAATGGATTTTTGTGTCAATTTTGATTACACAGGAAAAAAATCAGTCTCAAGCTTGGGATGTTTCTGCTTATCATCCCGTGTATAGGAATCAGACCTCTTGGTGTAATTATACTTCTAGAAGCATTTCTAAGTCCAGTAACGGCCCCCTGTGGCTGTCGCTGGGAATGTTCCTGGTATGTGGAGACCAGGCCTGAGCAGCAATCCCTTCACACATAAAGGGAGGTCCCTGTAGTCTGGGACCACTGACTGTGCTGGCACCTAATGCATCTGTGATTTTACAGCGCAAGAATCCCCGCAAAATAAGGTGTGGCTTGCATGCATTTGATGAATACTGTGGTGATGAATTGTCTTTGTGGTCTGTGACCCAGATGAACTGGGCCTCTTTGCTTTTGCCAGGACTGGCTCCAAAAAAGGCCTTAAGTCAATTAAATAAGGCAGCCTGCTGGCTGGCAGAACAGACGAATGCCATCAGCTCAGCTTTATCAAATTTATTAACAGATGTTGACAGTGTAAGGCATGCCAGTTTACAAAACCAGGCCACTATCGATTTTCTCCTCCTTGCTCAAGGCCATGGATGTGAGGATTTCGATGGAATGTGTTTTATGAATCTTTCTGAACACTCAGAATCTATCCATAAAAGCATTCAGCTGCTGAAGGATAGTGTGTTTAAACTAAGGGTAGAATCTGGATCTTGGCTAGAAAACTTGTTTAGTGGCTGGAGTTTGACACCTTGGCTAAAAGATTTTCTTAGAATAGGAATGCATGTTATGATTTCAATAATAATTATGTTAGTTATGACACCTTGCTTGCTTAAATGTGTGCAGAGATTGATTGATAAGGCTGTTAAAGGAGTGTTTTTGGTTAATACAGAAGGGGGAGATGTGGGAATACACAAGACTGAGAGTAAGACAGACTTAATTAGCATAACTAGTCTGGTGACTAGGATGCCGTGGCAAGGACAAACAGAACTTTGAGCTTATGAGAAGATGGGATTAAACCTGCTTAAGGGAAAAGATTCTATCAACCCCCTACGATAAAGACGTTATAAAATGCATAAGTTGCTTGTATGATCTTTTAACCTAATAATTGTAGTAGAAATTATTAACCTTACTGAAATGGTATATTAGATTTGGAAAACCTGAGTAAAATCGAATTCTGATCATGAATCAGTCTTCCCGTCTCTCCATCAATCACCAATAGACAAGCTGTCTTGTAGTGAGTTATTTTGGCACTATGGGGTTACCATTGGTCTGGCATCTCTCAACTGCCAATAAACATCTTACTGTTTAAGTGAGACCTATAAAGATAAGCTGGATTTTTGACTGACAGATGACTCACTTTAAAAACTATAAAAGCTACACCAAACTTTCTCAAAGCAGAAATCTTCTACACATTCCCTGAAAATGTGTGGAGTTTCTCCCATGAGTAGGGATGCCTGCTTTGTGGTTACTCCCCCAGAGGTTAAGTGAAAAGAATCTGTGTACAATATTGTCATTTAGGTGGTAAGTTTCATTGAACTCCTAATCAATACTATTTCCTTTGCTAGCTTTAATATAGGTACCTTGGTATCATGGACTGTTTTATGTTATGCTGCAATCTACTAGTTGTTATTTTTAGTTTTATACTGTGTAATAAGTAATTATTATTAAGATATTTTGTCTTTTATCTCCAATCTTTTTGATAAATAATTCATTTTATAAATAGACCTGATCTACCATCCTTAGATGTTGTGGGCCAGAGTGATTTCCTAAATTTAAACTGTTGCCAAAAATCTGAGCCTAAGGCAGGGCTTGTCTAAAGCTTCCACTCATCCTGTGACACTGGGGTCCATCAATGCTGGTCTCTTTTTAAGTACCACCTCCTAAGAGCACAGGACCAGGAAATTTCACAACATCGGAAGACAAACAGGTGAGGTGGAGATCTTCTGTTGGAGATAAGGAAAAAAAGGTTTAGGGTGAGTGCAAGCAAGGTTGGGTGACATGGGAGGAATACAGACATGCTGCTTGCCACTGTAGGGAAAAAATTTGTGTGGCCAAAGCTCACTTGGAGTTGTAGCTGGGCAGCACTGTGGGGGACAATAAAAAGAGGTTTTTAAAACAAGTTAATAGCAAAAGGCAGTGCAGAAATTACATTGGCCTTGGATCACCTCACAAATAGGGACATAGACAAGGCAGAGATTTTAATGTTTTCTTCTTATTGGTCTTCAACACTGATGAGGGGATAAGAGGGTCCCAGTGCCCTGAGCTGGAGGGCCATGGCTGTGAGAATGATAAACTCCCACTCCACCCTGAATGAGTGCATTATCTGCTACTCCAGTTGGCTCCCTATAAGTCTGTGAGGCCTGATGGGATTCATCCAAGAATCCTCAGAAAGCTGTCTGATGTCATCGTGAGACCTCTCTCAATGATTTTTGAGTGGTCTTGGGAGTCTGGAGAGATCCCAGCTGAATGGAAGCTGGTGAACATTGTCTCGATTTTCAAGAAGGGCAAGAAGGATGACCCTGGAAACTACAGGCCTGTCAGTCTCACTTTAGTGGCTGACAAAGTTATGGAGAAGATTATTCTGAGAGGCAATGAAAAGCACCTGAAGGACAACTTGGTCATTGATCACGGTCGGCATAGCTTCACGAGGGGAAAATCCTACTGTCAAACCTAATTTCCTTTTAGGACAAGGTAATCCAGCTAGTTGATCGAGGGAAGCCACTTGTAATATTTTTGGATTCAGTAAAGCTTTTGATACTGCCTCTCACAGGATCCTTCTGGACTAAATGTCCAGCCCACTGCTGCATAAACACATCATGCGATGGGTGAGTAATCGACTCACAGGTAGGGTACAAAGGGTTACAGTTGTGTGGAGAATAACACTATGAAAAGCCACTTGCCATAAAAGAGACAGAGGAGTCCTGAAACTTTTTTTGAATAAAGGGAGAGAATCCACCTGGGCACACGCCAGCAGGGTTTTCTCTCGCCTTACAAACCCTACAGGTTTTGTAGGGCTCAGCCTCTTTTTAGCCTAAACTCCCAGCCACATGTTGCCCTCTGTCTTTCCCCATTGGCTGAGGTACTAGGAAGGTACAACTTCCCGAACCACCTACCACATATCCCCTCTTGAACTTATCATTTTCCCCCAAAGTTCAGAAACTTAGGCTTGTGCAGACCTATTTGTCTATTTCAGAAGTCAAGCAGTCTGAGCTCTGTAACAAACCTGCAGATTCAATTTGGTAGAGACATTAAGAGCTATTCCAAAGATGTTAACACCCATACCTTCACCTATAGCCATACTTTCACATGAAATTGTTTGTAAAGATTTTAGAGCACATCTTTCCTATCATAGTGAATGAGATAACATCAGACTGATGATCAGTTGCTGGTGCAGTACTGCAAGGCTCTACCTAATGGCCAGTGCTCTCCGTCGTCTTCATAAACGACTTGGACGCAGGACTCAAAGCTGTTCTAAGTAAGTATGCAATTGATGGTAAATTGGAACCAGCTGTTGACTCCCTCTGAGGCAGAGGGGTCCTGCAGGGAGACCTTGACAAATTAGAGGGCTGGGCAATCATCAACCATATGAAGTTAAAAAAAAAAAAAAAAAAAAAAAAAAAAAAAAAAAAAAAAAGCCAGATTCTGCACCTGGGATGGGGCAACTGATATGCTAAGGTCTGAACAGCAGACTGAAGCCTGAGCTGACTTACAAGATGAATCTTGAGCATGATGCTTTTAATAAAATCAAGGTTCTTTAGTCAAAAATAGATGATCAAAACATTTTTGTTTGTTGTTCTTAAAGCCAAACCAGCTGTTGTAGAGATGTTTGTATAACCTTGTGTAGGATATATGAAGAAATCCTCTCAACAGATATCCCTAGAGACTTGTTAGTTGAATATTTTAGGCAAAACCCTCCCAGCCGTGGCCTGGGCTCTGGCCAAGCCCTGGCCCCAGCTGGTCAGGAAGTGGGATATCAGAACCAGATGTTTTCCACACAAAAAGGTAAACAAGACATTTGGACTTGTCAATTTGGGCCTATAGAAGCTGGACCCCTTTTTTTTGAGCGAACTGGAGACCTCAGCTATGGGTTGACACACTGCATAGGATTTTCCCAATTGTCTGGAAGGATTCTCCAGGTCCTTGCTATGAAACGGGGCTCCCCAGTGATTGTGGACTCTGGATGATGGTAAAGTATTTAGGCAATTGGTGATGCATCTTTCTCAATCACTCTTCTCTCACTCCTTCTTGTATAGTAATGATTAGATGCATTACCTTGCTTATTTTGACTTGTTGCTAAAGCCAAGTGAGTAATAAGTTTATTGTTTTACCAAATGTATCCTTTTACCTCTGTTTTGCCTCAATATTAATAGTAAAATAAGACCATTCTTCTTATTGGTGTCTGTGTCCATTCTATTGCCCCCGCCGATTGGCAAAACAGCAACCCTGGATGTATGGACAGACTGGGGAACAATAGGCTGGAGATCAGCACTGTGGAAAGGGAACTGTGGGTCCTGGTTGATGGCAAGTTGAATATGAATCAACAGTGCCCTGTCAGTGCTCTAACCCTAACCATGTCCTTGTTACTATCTGATTATTAAGAGATGCCTCTGCCCGAACTGAGGTGCAAATGAGACCATATGCTGAAGTCAATAGTACAGATTTTATTTAACAGTAAACATGAAGTAAAGACAGAAAAAGAAGAGGGAGGGGGGCAGGAAGAAAGACAGTGAGAGAGAAAGAGAGATTAACTAGAAAGATATTACCATCCATGGATCCAGACAACATCCTGCTGGTCCTTCTCCTTCTGTTCTTCTCAGTGGTGGGGGTCCTAGAGTCATTCTTCTGGGGTATCACCTTTATACAGTTGAAGTTTCCGGTATCCACGGGGTGGTCGCAGATGCCATTCCCATAACTTGGAGTCGTATGTGTATGAGCACTTACTTCCTTTCCCACAGTCTGCCACAGTGGGATTTTTTGTCTGGATGCATTAACCAGGAAGTGCTAAGAAAACCTCAGCTCCACTAGGCCTGGAATTAGCACCTTCTTGTTGCAAGTTCCTCTCCTCTGTGCGTATCTCAAGTTCGCACTGTGGTGGCTTATCTTATGGCAAGTTCCTTCTGTGGACTTGACAGTTTTGAAGGCAATTGTGATCTTGAATTCTCTTACAGTTCTGGAGTGCCTCAAGCAAAGCTTTGCCAGCCAGTCAAGGGAGATGATTGTCCCACTCTACTGATGCCTTAAAGACCTAGAAATAAAACAACACACTTTCAAGACAATATTAGTATAGGAGGTAATATAAAGGCTGGTCTTTATTGGAGGCCTCCAAGGGGCAGACATGGAAAAATGCCTGCCCGCATGGTGTGAATACAGTTTTATAAGTTTACTAAATCAGCACAATTGACAAGAATCCATAATTAGAAGCACAGGTGATGAAGTAATTCTCCCCTTTTGGTTCCATGTCTTCTGTAGCCCCCCTTTAGATAGGAACTAACCTTTGTTTATGAAAATATGTCTGGGGAGGTTATTTCCTCCTTGGCTCCCAGGAAGAACCAAGATAAGATGGAGCCTAAGACCCCTGGAGCTTGGAGCCTCTGGAATATGTTTTGTCTTTCTGCCTATCAGGGTAGGGAAAAGGTAGGGAAAAGTACTGGAGATAGCTAGGAAGTATATAACTATACAATAGTCTACAGAGATACAAATATATATGAAGGAAATATAAAAGTAAAAATCAAGACTCTACCTTGTCTAGTCTCTACTCCATATTCAACCACAGCATCGCATCATACAGCTAGTTATTTTGTAAAGATGAACTACAGATATAAGTAGTATGAACAGTTTCTTTTATCAAGGCCAAGTTCAATAACCATGAAGTGAGTGTATGGAAGATATATTCAAAGCTCAGTAAGCCTTTTGAAAGCTACCTGATGTGGAATTTGAATTGGCTTCCAAATGTCAACCGAATCCTTATTAATTCTTTCACTCTGTTCTACATAAGAACAACAACCAGTGTTAATGATTTTGCAGCTAGTAGAAAATGAAGAGCAATTCTGTTTTGCAAAACTATACCAGACAAATAATGGACTTCTTGTAAGGCTGAAATTGCATCTGAAGTTTGCTTTCCAGTATGTTCAATAACAGCTGAGATGTTAGCAATTGTACTCTCCAGTTCAATTACTCCTAAAGAGGGAAGGAGAGCTTCGATTACACTACGGAAAAGTGTGGGACACTCAATGAGCGGATGAATGGATCTTTTCATCCTCTTCATCCTTCCATTTGAATCATCAATGTGATCAAATATTTTTATGTTTGGAATTACAGCCCCAAGGACACAGGCCCAATCTTTATCTAGGGGCAGAATTTTCCGGGCCTCATTTTCACATGTCAAATATACCACCAAGAAAAGTGTTTCTTATGAAGAACTTTGGATACATTTTAGACTGAAGCCATATGTAAATTTTGAGACTAAACCTGAGCCATGGTTACCATCTGTGCAGATAAAAGGCACAAAAAGAACAATTTAAACTACATTACACTGATTTGTATCAGTCTCTGTTTTCCAGTTGTTTCAGGAGCAGAAGTCTTCTTAATTCTGGAGTAGTGGATTTGGGGTTCTCTGCCAGCACCTTTGACTGCAGTAAAGGTAGTCAGCTGGACTCAGAACAGTCCTCTCCACTTAGTTTGTAAGGGTAACTGTCCCACCATTCAACATAGATCCAGTCTCCAGGCTGGAACAGATGAGCAAGTGTGTCCAGTCCTATTGGTCTGGATGACACAATGAATCTCTGGAACTTCTGCAAAGTGGAACTTAAAGCTAG
This sequence comes from Sylvia atricapilla, assembly GCF_009819655.1. Taxonomy (NCBI): domain Eukaryota; kingdom Metazoa; phylum Chordata; class Aves; order Passeriformes; family Sylviidae; genus Sylvia; species Sylvia atricapilla. Next base: position 1,983,361 of record NC_089173.1, on the reverse strand, counting down.
TAAATACCTCTGTAAGTCAATTTCCCCCTTGTCTTGGTTTTAAACAGGTGTCTGCCACAGAAGGCGGGAATCTCCCTTGGAATGGAGAATATGACCCCCTTCCCTCTGTCAGAATAATTAATCCACAAACACCAGAAGTTTTTGTTCAAAAAAGAGACAGAGGAGTCCCATTGCTTTATTCAAATAAAGGGAGAGGCCATGGGGCATTTCCCCTGGGGTCTCACAAATTTATGGAGGACACAGCCTCCTTTTTATCCTGATTTCTGGACCGCACATCCCGCTGCCTTTCCCCCATTGGCTGAAGTACTCGAGAGGTGCAGACGTCTCAGAGTCCCAGATCGCCTAATACCTAAAAACCCCCTTCTAATGTATACCCTGCCTTTTGTCTTTTCCTTGTGTCAATTGGTGGAATTCCTTATGGAACTGATGGTTCTTCCCATTGTTTCTTTCATCTCTCAGTATCTAATTTTATTTATCAACAGACCTACAGTTTGTTTGTAAAGACAAGTCCTTCTCATTCCTTTCAATCCCTCCTCTTTTATTTTCTCAATAATTGTCTTTACAAACCTTAGTTATCATTGATTTAACTTTCTGTTCCTGGGTTTGTTTGGTTTTGCAATTATTTGCAGCGAAATAATTTTCTGTCCCTTTGTACCCATTTCTGGATCTCTAGGCATGGCTACCACCTGCATCCCTTTGATCCCATGTTGAATAAGTTGCACTAAGCAGGGGATCATGCATGGTAAAAAGATGAGAGTTGCTATAGCACATAAGAGGAAAAAAAGCATTTGTTTAACCCATAGTCCACCAGGTCACCATGAAAACATGTCCCATTCCCATCCTTTACACATTTGGACCGGTACATGAGCTAACTTTTTTATTCCCTTTGTTATTTGTTTCACCACTTTTCCATTGTCATCTATTTGCAAGCAGCAATTTGAGTCATTTATTTTTCCACACACTCCCCCTTCTTCTGCTAATAGATAATCTAATACCATCCAATGTTGAAATATTGCATTCCTCATCTGAGTGGGTTGGTCAGTAAGAAGGTCAAGAGCTGTAGCTGTCTGGTTAAATATTATTTCAAAGACAGCTTGTAGCCTAATTATCCAATTTAAATTATAAATTGGTTCTCTGGCACCTGATATTAATTCATTAGGATTCCATGTGTCTGGTCTGTAGTTTTGAATTATTTGCTCAGGTGACCATTCATCTTTTCCCCACTTTTGTGTGCTCCCTCCAGCCAGGGATGCATCAATTGACTGCTTTTCTCTAATTGGATCATCATATACCTTGATTCCTAATCAATTTCCCTGAACTTGTGGTAGCAAAAAGAACAACGGTCTAATATACCCCACATAACACATCTCTGACCAGTTTGGAGGTAACCTGCGATAGGCTTGTTGGCCACAAATCCAATAATGCCCTTTCAAAGCCCAGGTCCCATTGGCAAAGGGGCCTTCCCAATTTTCATCATCAATTGGTGGGTCAAAATACAGCTTGCTTCCTGGGCCTAACGGTCCCTCAACAATAGTTGCCTCACCATAAGAATCACAATATTTGCATTTCCAAGCTCCTGCATGAGGTTTCCACTGGCAATTACATCCCGGATCTGTTTTGTTAGATCTGACCAGAACCTATTAAAAGGAGTTCGAGTTCTGTTCCGGTGTTGCCACTTCCACTGATAGTCACGGACAATGTGTCCTACTTGTGGAATTATCTTGAGGGCAGCTTAAAAATAGGTGGTCAAAAAACTTGTCCTTCCCCACTGCTTTACAGCCTTCCAAATCCTTTTGGTAATTATGGAAGGAACACCTTACCCAAATACCATTAGTGAGCTTAACATGCGTTTGATTCCATCTGCCTTGATATTTGGAACAATCATAAGGATGGCAGTTGGGTGTCCAACAGTCTAAACCCAAAGATAAAGTCCAGTCACAAACACTTTTTCCCACATATATGCCGCCTGTTCTATTTAGGCAACAAATACCTTTTTCAGAAGAATGAAGCTGCCATGAACTTTCTTCCGCCTCCCAAAATCCTGTCCTGTTATGGACCTCAGGGTGCTGGCCCACCATTTAGGTTTGACTGGGCTGGCCACCCATGGCCAGTCTTCAGATCCTCCTGGCCCTCTGCAGACCCAACAATTGCTAAGGTTAAAGGCTTTTGCTACTTCTTGTCCTAAGACTAAAAAATTATTCTCCCACCTTTGGCCCAAACCTAATTGACAATATAAAGGTAAGATTATTAAGGAAAACATTCTAGTGGTGTAATCTAAACCCCTAATCTAATTTTCACGTTGTCTTCCGCACCACCTGTGGCAAGTGAAGGCACAGAAACAGCTTAACATAAAAAAAACAGTGACAGTGAAAATTAGCCCCCAGTGACTGGAGATCTGAGAGGAGGGATGCCCATACAGACTTTTTCAGCAGACAGTCTGTGAGTAGGCACACGAGGCTTCCCGCGATGTTGACGCACTGGCTACTGCTCTGGCACACTCCTGTGGAGTGTCAGTCGCGGCTTCCCATCCTTCTCCTCCAGCTGAGATGTCCAAATCTCCAGGGCTTCAGAGACCTTGACCCGAGTGTGATGGGTCCACCCGTGTTCAGCTGTCTTGACGGCTGTTTCTATGGTCAGTAACACCTAGAAAGGTCCATGCCACTTGTCCACCAGTGGTGTGTCTTTCCACTCCTTAACTAGCAGTCAATCTCCTGGTTGGATGTTGTGAACAGCAAAGTCCAAAGGCAGGGTCTGTGTCAGTTGATCTCATTTCATGAGAGACAGTATCCTGGCCACATATTGTTTTAAATACACATCACTTATCTCTACCCCCTGACTAGGTTGAGAATTATAAGGGTAAGGGATTCCAAAAATCAATTCAAAGGGAGGTAACTGAATATCTCCTCTGGGTCTGGCACTTATTCTTGCTAAAACCAGTGGCAAGAGCCGTACCCATGGCATCTTAATTTCTATCACCAGCTTCAGAAGGTGTTTCTTTATTTCTCCATTCTTTCTTTCAACCCGGCCCAAGCTCTGGGGGTGCCAGGGGGTAAGGAGGTTCCATTGTATTCCTAAAGCAGTCATAATCCCTTGAAGAAATTTTTCCAGTAAAATGAGTTCCCCTATCTGAGTCTATTGCTTCCACAATCCCATATCTTGGAATTATTTGCTCCAAAAATACTTTAATAACTGATTCTATAGTTTCAGAAACTATTGGAAATGCTTCTGTCCACCCTGTTAGCTGACATACTATTACCAGAAGATATTTAAACCTTGCTACTTGGGGCATTTCAGTAAAATCCACCTGGCGTCTCTGGCAGGGACGTACAGCCCAAGGCTGAAACTGGGTGAGGCATGCTGTGGAGGCCCCTGAGCCTGTCTGGGAAACTTGTAGGGCAATGCCTTTGTTAGCGAGGAAGACACATAATCAGGGAAATGATTACGTGGGTGCTTTAATGATAAGAGCTCTGGGAGCTGGGGTACAAACCCAACTCCAACGAGGGTCCAAGAAGGCCCCAATATTATACCCCTCTGTTACACAACTCTATGTTAATCATTAACCTCCATTGTTCTATTGTATACACTCAAGCATGAATTTTGGTAAATATCTTCCCTTGTGATTCTCATTATTCTAGTTTAAGATAATCACGTTCAGCTACCAACAATCGTTACAATTATACCATCTATCTTATGATGATTAGGTACAGTTTCACCCGACCTAGTAAAGGATAGCTTTATTTATAAAATACATAACCAATCCTTCCTCTCTCTCCCCCCCCCCCCCCCCAATTACCCAGGCAAAGTCATATTTGATTTGGTTGGAACAATGAAAGCACATCCTGGTTGTAGTAGAGCTGAGGTTCTATTCCCCAGCTTTGTGGCCACAGAAATTCTTAACCCTATCTTAACACCTTGGAAGAATCTACCACAGGCTTCGAGAAAGCCTCATAGCTTGGGGTGAGCAAAAAGGCTTCCCCTCATAGTGCTCTGCAGCATGATGTTAATCTACCTCAGTTTTGCTTTTCCCATTGGCCTGTGGGCCTTGCCCACCTCTGTTGTTCATATACATCCCTGGTTCTCAAGGTTTCTCCTTTCCCTGTTTCCCCCTTGGCTTGTGGTATTGCTGATGGTCTGGCCCCAAATCCCCTATAGGTCATTGCCCTTTGCCCTGCCCTCGTACCGCCCCTTGCCCTCAGACCATTGGTTCCTGACCCCCATACGTAACCCAGAGCACTTCTTTGATCTTTGTCTTTCTGTCCCTGAAACCTTCGGGGTGCATCTGCAAAATAAACCTCACTGGAACTTATACAGGAGACCCTTCCTGCCTTTTGTCACTGAGCTAGCTGGGGGGTGTGTGTGTAGACTTGAGTGCCTTGCCTGTATGCCAACCCAAGCAACTTCTCCAGAAGAGATGCTTTTTGGGAAGAGGTAGCAGCAATCACCATCCATCTCCACGCTGCTACAATGGAAGGGTTAGAATGTATGGAGATCACAGTTGGCAATGGCCAGTTGAGAGCCTCAGGATAAGAATCAATGGACAAAGAAACAATGCAGATGTCACTGTCAGAGTCTACTACAGACCTCCTAGCCAGGACAATTATGTTGATGAATTATTCTTCGAGGAACTAAAAAAAAGCTTCCAAGTCAACTGCCTTTGTCCTTATGGGGGACTTCAGCTGGCCAGAAATCAACTGGAAGCATCACACAGCTGGTACAACCAAAGTCAGAAGATTCCTAAAGGACCTGAATGACAACTTTATGGAACAGGTCCTAAGGGAGCCAACTTGGAAAGATGCTCTCCTTGATCTACTCCTTGTGAACAGAGTGGATCTTATGAGCGAAGTGGTGATTAGCAGCCCTCTTGGCCACAGCAACCATGAAGAGATAGAGCTTAAAATCTATGTTGACAGGAGGAAAAGTGCCAGTAAAACTTCAACCCTGGATATGAGGAGAGCTGACTTCAGGTTGCTCAGAGAACTAGTGAGTAGAGTTCCCTGGGAAAATGCTTTTGAAGGTGCTAGTGTCCATCAGTGCGGGTCACTTTTTAAACATTACATCCTAAGGACACAGGAGCAGCAATTCCCAAATGTCGGAAGTCAAGCACAAGGCAGGACAGCTTGCCTAGACAGGGATATTCTCTTGGGAATAAGGAAGAAAAGGAAGGTATATGCCTAGTGGAAACAAGGTCAAGTGACATCAGAGGAATACAGTGATGCTGCTTGCCACTGTAGGGAGAAAATTTGTGCAGCCAAGGCTCAACTGGAGTTTAGGCTGCCAAAACTATGGAGGACTGTGTTGGTTTGGAAAGACAGGTGTCTGCTAAGAAAGGTAGGAGCCCCCTTTGAAATGAAGAAGGCAAAACCCCTCCCTCTGAATTATTATGATTTTGAAATTAAGGGGCTCTCAGGCAAAGATATGGGAATAAGAATAACAGTTCTTTACCAGGAAAATTAAAATAAAAATGTAGTAGTACAAAAAAAAGCAAGCAAACAAAACCACTGACAGAGTCAGAATACAATCTGATGCCCTGTTTGTCAGGATGTTGGCAGCAGTCCAATCAAGTCCTCCTGGAGTGACAAAGGTGGTTCTGTTGAAAGTAATGATCCTGTAGAAGAGTGTAGTTTTCCTCTGACGGTCCAGTGGTGGTGATATGGGTCCAGTTTTCCTCTGGGAATCCAGTGGAAACAGGCTTCTCTGGAATTTTGAATCTCAGATTTTTATCCAGGTAGGAATGCTTGGCTCCTCCCCTTGGGTGGAGCATCCCACAATGGGATGATGTAATTTTATCAGTCATGCAGTGGGACTCAATTGCCCATTAACAGAAGATAAGCGCCTGAAGGGAGGATGGGTAGTGAAAGAGATAAAGAAACACTGCCTCACCCGGTTTTAACAGATGGTAATAGAATACATACTTTTGGTTACATCTTGCATTGCAACCTAAGACAGGGACTGTACTGGTTTTGCACGGTGTGGCTTTTGGTAGTGGCAGGGCACAGAGGTTGCTTCTGTGAGAAGCTGCTGGAAGCTTCCACCATGTCCAGCAAAACCAATCCCTGATGGCTCTGAAGATGGACATGATGCTGGTCTAACCAGGGCAAATGAGAGAGGTTAGAGGTTTGTAATGCCTCTGTGATAACATATTTAAGAAGAAAATCAAAACAAAGGACACACAGTTTTTCTTCTAGTCAGAGAAGAGGAAGCAGTGAGAACATGTGAAAGAAAACAACATGGTGACACCAAGGTCAGTGAAGAAGGAGGGGGAGGAGGTGTTCCAGGAGCCGGAGCCAGGATTCCTCTGCAGGCAGTGGTGAAGACCATGGTGAAGCAGACTGTCCTCCTGCAGCCCATGGGGATCCATGGGGGATGCAGAGATTCACCCACAGCTCATGGGGGAGGTGCTCACGCTGGAATGGGTGGCTGCCTGGAGGAGGCTGTGATCCAGTGGGAGACCCAGTGGAGAGAGAGGGCCCTTACTTCCAGGCTGAAGCACCCTGTCCTTGGAAGACTGCACCCTATGGAATAGTGACCCACACTGCAGCAGTTTTGGGAGGAGTGTTTGCCCATGGGAGGAATCCATGTTGCAGCAGGTGTGGTAGGACTGGCGCTCATGAGAGTGGACCCACATTGAAGAAGTACATGCAGAACTGTCTCCCTTGGGAGGGACCCCATGGCGCAGCAAAGGAAGGACTCCTCTCCCTGAGCAGTGGAAGAAAATCTCAGGTGACAAACTGACCAAAACCCCCATGACCTTCCTCCCTGCGGTGTCAGTGGGAAGAAGGGAGGGGCTGGGGGGAAAAAAGTGTTTTAAGAGCTTTTTTTACTCCTTATTATTCTCCTCTGATTCTGTTAGTAATAAATTCACTTTGCAACTTAAGTAGAGCCTGTTTTGCCCTTGGAGTGTTTTCTCCTGGTCCTTATCTCAACTCATGAGCCTTTCATTAATTTTTTTTTTTTCTCTGCTGCCCATCTATGGAAGGGGAGGATGAGACAACTGCTTTCGTGGGTGCCTGGCATTGGACCAGTGTCAAACCTCAACAGGGACAATAAAAAGAGTTTTTTCAAATATATTAATGGCAATAAGCAGTGAAAAAATAACATCAGCATGTTCCAGGATGAGCTTGGTCACCTCACAAACAGGGACATAAACAAGGCAGAGATTTTAATGCTTTCTTTGCTTTGGTCTTGAACATGAATGATGGAGCAAGGGGTCCCAGTGCCCTGAACTGGAGGACCATGACTGTGAGAATGATAAACTCCCAATTGACCCTGAACTTGTGCAGTATCTGCTGCTCCAGCTGGATCCCTAAAAATGTATGAGGCCTGATGGGATTCATCTGAGTATCCTCAAAGAGTTGGGTGATGTCATCATGAGACCTCTCTCAATGATTTTTGAGCAATCTTGGGAATCTGGAGAGATCCCAGCTGACTGGAAGCTGGTGAATGTTAGAACGTTGTCCTAATTTTCAAGAAGGGCTGTAGCACCGTGGAGATGGCTGGTGGTTGCTGCTACCTCTTCCCAAAAAGCAACTCTTCTGGAGAAACCCCTCAGGTGTGTACACAAACAAGGCACTCAAGTCCACACACACACACCATGGCTAGCTCAGCAAAGAAAGGCAGGAAAGGCCTCCTGTATAAGTTCCAGGGAGGTTTATTTTGCACATTCATGCCAAAGGTTTCAGGAACAGAAAGAGGAAGATCAGAAGAGTGCCCAGGGTTAAGTATGGGGGTCAGGAGCAAATGGTCTAAACACAGGGGAGGTACGAGGGCAGGGCAAAGGGCAATGACCTATAGGGGACATAAGAGCAGACCATCAGTGATACCACAACCAATGGGGAAACAGGGAAAGGAGTAACCTTTTCAAACTGGGGACAAATATGAACAGTAGAGGTGGGCAAGGCCCACGGGCTAATGGGAAAAGCAAAACTGAGGTAGATTAGCATAATGCTGTAGAGCACCCTGGGAGGAAGCCTTTTTGCTCATCCTAAGCTATGAGGTATTCTCGGAGCCAATGATAAATTCTTCCAGGGCAAACCCCTAGAAGTTTCCCAGACAAGCTCAGGGGCCTCCCAATGGCATCCCATTGATCCTCTCCATCTGGTCTTGTTGGTGAGGGTTCCCAGAAAAGCATAGCTTTCAATGGATTAATATGCATTTCAGTCAGATGGGAATGCCCATGTACCTCCCCTGGGGGAAGCAAGTTTGACACTGTTTCTTGCAACAGACTGTATCTGTTGCATCAGTTTGCATCATGAGTAGTCATCTGGTGCAAGGCCTCAGGAATCAGTCTGGGAGCACTTAGGAGGTCTTTGATGGTTTATGACACCTCCTCAACTGCCTCTCATGTGAATGCCCTGTGAATGTGGCCTTCCCAGGATGGGGCTCTTACAGCTGAGCCAGTTTGTGCAATGGAGGATGTGTGTTCATTCCCTCTGACCAGAGGTTATTAAAAAAAAAAAAAAAAAAAAAAAAAAAAAAGTGTAGCCAGATGCTACATCCCTTTTCCCACCTTAGCCACTTCCTACTTCTTTTGTTTTTCTTAAGTACCCTTGTCTGAGTTGAATGCCATTTGCATTTTACAGTGCAGCCACTAGAAGTCTGTACTTGCATAACCCTGCTGAGGGGCTTCCACCCTGCGAGGCACCCACTGCACAAGCTCAGCTCATACCACTGCTCCAGGCTCCCAACACCTGACAGTCATACCATTTTTATGCAGATGTCTCAAAACAGGGACTTAAGAACCCAGTGTAGGATCAAAGGTATGATTTTTTACAAGTTTTCAGAAGCTATAAAGTTAAAAGAGTGTCTGGGGGTGATTTTATAAGAGTACTGTATTACCCTATGGTCTGCTTTATGCCTAGAAATGAGTCCTGTATCTTTAAGCTGCGCCCCAAGTGGAGGTGGGGGGGAAGCTGGAGGAATTCTTTCAGCAGTTTGTGTTCAAGCTCACGCATACTCCTCCATGTGCAGCAGGGAAAGAGAGTACATTCTTTGCTTTTAGCTAGCTTCTTTCTGTTAGCTGAGGCAAGAAGTTTTTCGAGGGCTGCATACAACAGTTCACCGTTGGCTTCTGTGGCTTCTTCTGGAACTGTTCAGCTTAGGTCTTGTCTGAGAACAGAGCACTGCCAGGAGCCAGCGGGGAGGCCCTGGGATGCTGCATCCTGGCTCCGGACCTCGGGAAAAGCCTAGCCACAGCTAAGGAAAGATCTCTGAATCCACCATCTCTCTCCACAGTGAGGAGGTTTAAAATCTACCTTATTCATTTTTTTCCACCCATGCCCTGTGGGCACTTTGTGTGTTAAACAAACAGGGTTTTTTCACTTTCTTCCAAGGAATTTTTTTTTGTATCCATGGGGGATGGAGTGCCAAAACCTGCCTTCTTTAGAGAAGATGTTCATTTCCTCCTAAACTTGTCTGAAACTGAGACAAAGGGATGTAGCCCAGTTCAGTCAAGATTTCCCATAATCCCATGTAAAGCTTTTCTTTTTCACTCATTGAGTGCTCTGAAAAAATGAGCCCTTAACCTCAGGATCTAGTAAGAGCACCAAGTTTATATGTCTGTGAGCTGCCTGTGATGATGCCCTTTCCTCATGGCAAATGCAAGGCAACTTCCCGTTTCACTGTGAAATGCAGCAAACTTGGATCCCTATACACTTGCAGGAGGATGAGAGCATGCACATGTACCATCCCTGTTGAGAAGTGAAGAATCACAGTCCTGTGATAATTTATTTGTGTATTGAAGCCTGAAATAATTTTTCATTTAGAAGTACTTTCAGTTTGCAAAAATACAAGCTTTTTTATATTTTCTGGAAGATTTTTTAATTTATGTCTGTCTTACATTATTTCTTTGTGTTGTATATGTGCTTGCTGGAAAATTAGGGACAGATGTGCTCTTTAAAAAGAGACCAAATTACTTTCTTTAAATCTGATTTATATGCTGCACAGTTAAAATATTTTCTTGTATCTCAAAACACAGTACCTTAGGCCTTGCATGACTGAGACTTTTAATGACTTCTCCATGACCAGGTCTTCAGGCCTCTGTTCATTCCCTTCTTTCTCAGCTCTGCTGTTAGTCACGCTTTCTTTAACAAAATGTGACCACTCTCCATTATTTTTCTCTCCACTTGTTCATCTCTAGTCTCCATCTGTCTTTACAACAACCTTTTTTGGGGTATCTACATTGCTTTTTTGAGACTTTGGCCTCTATCAAGCCAAAATTGTTGTGATGCTCCTAATCTGTCTTCTTCCATACTGTACCATTCTTATTTTTATTGTTTTCCTGACTTCATATGAGAGATGTTTTGCTAACATCTTTACTTGAACATGGCTAAATCATAATCCCCTACAGAGTCACCAACAGATAGACCTGTAAAAGGTGGCAAGGTATCTTTCTATACTGATGCAAACAAATTGTTACCTATAATCTTAATGCTTTCCTGTACTTTCACCACACCCTTAGTCAGTGTCCTGGGTTGCAGTGTAGGATGTGCTCAAAGTATTTATTCTATCACCATCTTCATGAGCTGTTGAAACCAGGTGGGACAGTGTTGCCCTTGCCCCCTCCCTCTGGACTATCTTCTGTTAATGGCCCCATCAATGCCTTGCCCCATGACTCATAGGTAACTCCCTCCGGGAGCTATCTCTGTTCAATGGGCCATCAAGGACTCACTGCATGACTCATAGAATTATATCATCCCATCATGAGATGCTCCACCCAGGGGGAGGAGCTAAGCATTCCCACCTCGATATAATCTGGGATTTGGGACAGCAGAGGGAGCCCTTACCTATTGGATTCCCAGACGGCAAGAGCTACCAGACCTTTCTACGGGATCACTGCTTCAAGAAGACCACTTCATCTGGATTGCTACCACCACCCTAACTAACAGGGTGTCAGGTTGTATTCTGACTCTGTCAGGGGTCTTTTGTATTATTGATTTATTTTGTTTTACAATTTTTTCCTTTCTATGAAATTGTATTTCTGACTTGGAGTCTCTCACTGGTTTTTCTTTCAAACCAGTACAGTCAGCCTCTTCCAGTATCTGACCATGGTAACACTTAGAAAGTTATTCCAATTTCCATAATCTTTCCCATTGCATGTAAGGTGATTTCTTCCTCCTCCTCCCCCAGCTGGCATGGGAGTCAGGTGCTCGTCTTCTTTGCAACACACTTCTACCTGCTGAAAGGATATTACCACAGACACGGTCTCTTCCTCCCTAGACTTCTCTTGTGAACCCCTGTAGTGGTTTCACATTGGCCAAATTTAGTGTCTGCTCTTTTTTAGCTTCAGGAGATAGGATTTTGGGAGAAAAAGGCAAAACAGATCCCAACTTAAGGTAAACATAGATTTTATTAACACACACTAAGAAGAAGAAAATATGAAAGGAAAAAAAAACACAAATGAAAATTCTAAACCAACCCTTTCTCCCACCACAAACTGTTCACTTTCTACAAACAATGTCAAGAGGCCAAACTCAGAACTCCAGGTCAGTACCGCTTATAAAACAGTCTTTCATTCAGTCTTTGAGAGAGAGAAGTCTCTCCTGTTGTCTGGTAACTTTTCACAAGGGAAACAATCTGCTTCTGGCTTCTAACTCACACAAAAGCAGCCCACCCAGGAAACTTCCGCAGTTGTGGAACTTCCCATTTTATGTAGCCTTTCCCGTGACCACACATATGAGTAGTAGACTCACAGATTGGGGTGGCACTTTTAAAGATAAACAGCTTCAAAGGCAAGGAATTTTTCATCCCAGGAACAGAGATGTCTTCCCACTTCTTTCACTGGCACAGGGGGCTTCTTCTCATCTCTCTCTGTAAGAACCTCTTATAAAATCACCAAATCACAACTTCTAATTCAATATTCACTCAGTTAATCACAGATACCTTTGCTTAAAAATCCACAAATCATCTCCTCAGTTTGTATTGTCCACAATTTAAAGGAATACTTTGGCATATTCATATTACAGTCTGTCACCAAAACTACCAGGAGATTTCAGCCTAGGACTCAGACAACTTGTCATCGCTCCAGCTTAAGAAGTCACTCTTCATTTACTGACTTAGATATCTTCATATTGTCCCCTTATATATCTCTAATTTTGCCTTTTCTCTAATCTCTGAGAGGGGTTAGAGTTTAAAAAAGTCTCAATATGTGTCAGGAAAGAGTTAAAACTTGCCCAGGCCTGAAGTGGTCATGTGATTTCTGCCACAGCAGATGCAAAGGTTTCAAAGCCATGCCGATGGGGAGGAGGGGGGGGAGAAACGCTGATTGGAGTAGCTCAGGCAGTCAGGGATTTCAGCTGCAGCCTCCACCCCCAGCCCCGGCAGCCGATGGGGGGCCCAGAGGCACAGCTAGACCAGGGCCAGCTCCCCCCCACAGGGAGGGAGCAGCGGGACCTGGCCAGCCTAGGCTGCCCCTCAGAGCTGTGTTACCTTCTCTGGCCAGAAGTAAAAAAGGACTTGGCTTGGGCACACTCAGTTTTATATGGGTATTACCAAAAGTCACCTTCAGTTTTCTCAGTGGTCAAAATACATGTCAATCCAAAAACTGGCACCTGATAGGTCCCTGTCCTTTCCAAAGAATTCCCTAGAAGAGCAATATTCTATTAACCAAAAAACCAAACTGTATTAACCTATGACAACTAAGTAAACACAACTCTACTCCAAGCAAGTTATCTTTTCCAAACATGCTGTCATTTTGTTATCTTTTATCTCCTGCAAACGTGTTTGCATCTGAAAATACAAGACATAAAATTTAAACTTCTTAAGAGTCTTCTCAGGACTGAGCAGTCATGTGAGATTGTACCCTTTTGTCATTAATATTGTTGTTACGATTTGTTTTCTTATTCCATTGTTGTTTCCAGTAAACTGTTCTTATCTTAACCTGTGATCTTTACCTTCTGTGCCTCCAATTCTCTCCAGACCACCATAAAAGGAGAGGGAGGGGGGAGCAAGTGAACGGCAGCATGTTTTCAGTGGGAGCACTAAATTGAGGAGTACCATTCCTAAAACATGACACTTGCTATACAGTCACTACTTTCAAATCCCAGTGATTCTTCCTGAATCTTGCTTTTCTTCTATCATCATTTAAATAACTGAGAGTTTTATTTATTGTCCTGTAGTGGAGTGGGGTATGCCTGTGATGTGCAATACACCCCACTGATTTTAAAATTGATGGAACTGGTGTGAGGTGTAGGCAGGGCCGTTGTCAGTTTTTATTTCTTGGGGAATGCCCAAAATGTAAAAAGCTAACAGGTAGTGTTTTATAACATCTTTTGTTTTCTCTCCTGCATGCGCAGAAGCGAAGACAGCTCCGGAGAAGGTATCAATGGACAAATGTATATATTTCAGCCTACCAAAAGGGGGCTGGAGACCCTGCAGTCCTCGGGAATTGACTCCTGCTCTGACAGACTGAAGGGCATAAACTTGACAGTTTGGACAGGTTGCCACAATGGATCTGGCTTGTTCCCTCTCCGCAATCTTGAGGCCGAGGTATTTCCAGAGGGCGGTGCAATGGATCTTTGGCTATTTCGAATCCTCTGCTCTGGAGGTCACAGTCTAAAATAACATGAATCTCTGCACAAATCAATATATCGTCCCCATAGTGTAGAATGATGACATTATGGTATTTTTATGAATTGAGCACAGAATCTGGGCCACAAACCACTGGCAAATTGTGGGCGAGTTCTTCATGCCTTGGGGGAAGGCCGACCAATGGTACCTCTGCAGAGGTGCCTATATGTTTAAGGACGGGACTGAGAAGGCAAAATGAGGGGTATCTTCTGGGTGGAGTGGGATATTGAAGAAACAGTCTTTTTAATCAATGACCACGATCCCCCAGTGTCCAGGCAGCATTGAGGTTGAGGGTAGGCCGGGCTGGAGGGGACCCATATCCTTTATGACCTCACTGATCTTTCTGAGGTTTTGCAAGAGCCACCACCTGTCCTTGCCAGGCTTTTGAATGAAAAAGACAAGCATATTCCAAGGGCTAGTTGATGATACTATATGGCTCTTGGACAGTTGCTCCTGCGCGAGGGACTGCAGAGCCTTTAATTTTCTCGCTGGAAGGGGCCACTGGTCCACCCCTATGGGTTTATCAGTCCTCCAAGTTAACTGAAGGGTGGTGCGCTCTTCAGTGACCCCAACTAGAAATTGTGCGGTTTTGTTGGGATTTCTAGCCTTGTCCCCCATTGAGACAATAGATCCCTCTCCCAGAGTGTTATGAGTGCCCAAACCACAAAAGGTCTTACTGTGGCTCTCCTTCTTTCAGGACCTTCAAAGCAAACAGTGTCCCGACTCCAAAAACTGGTGATAGCTCCCCCAATGCCTGAGATGACCCCTGAAGCTGGAACAAGGGGCCACTCCTTTGGCCACTCGGAGTGAGAGATGATGGTAACATCTGCTCCAGTGTCCAACAGTCCCGAGAGATGTATTTTCTTCCCTTTCTGTGATAGGACACTCTATTACAGGTCTGTCACAGCTGAGAATCTGAGCCCACATTACCAGTGGGTCAGCAGGTGTTTCAGTCATGTGTGGCAGTAAATATGCTTGGGCAATAACTGTGCCCTTTGGAATAAAGACAGGAGGGCTCAGGCAGAAAACTTGAACTGTTATTTCTTGTAGTGATGTTACAGTCCATACTTCTGGCAAAATTTTGACTCCCTCCATTCCCTCTCAAGTGTCACAGATAATTAAGGCATCTCTGGGCAGATCTTCAGGCCCATATTTGCCAATTGGAATGGCGTGCACAAAATCATCCTCAATTTGTTATGGAGAGTATGCTTACCAGCTGCCTCTGGGTCCCGGGTTGGACCTGTCATAGATCGAGCTCATCTGCAGTGATGGTCCTGTCCTGGTGAACTGAAGGAGCTCCACACAGTTCCCAATTGCCCTCCTTTGCAGCCTGCTTTCGCATCCTCTGCCACAAGTCCTCAGGCTCATCCCCACATTTGGATGAGCCCTCACTCTCTTCCTCTGGAGCATAAACATGTATCTTGGTACAGGAGCAGATTTTTCAGCTGACAGGAAAGGTCTGGTGTTTTGGGCTTTCAGTAGCCAAGATGGCTACCTTCCGGTCAGGGTCATTCCTGGTTCCGGGAGCATGGGAACCAGGAGAGGCTGGATCGGAGGAGGTGGTACCTGTGTGAGGGGGGGGCTTCCCAGTGGAAGGATGCTGATGTAGGGGCAGTACTGAATGGGTAGGATGAACCCGATGTAGGGGAGGGACCTGGTGAAAAGGGGAGAAGTGGGGAGGACAGCAGGAGCAGGGCTGGGGTCAGCAGTGAGTTCAAAATGGTGGGGATGGATGCCATTTAGTATGGGGTAGGACTGGGGAATAGGACCAGAGGGTGGAGGAAGGTGGATTGGGTCAGCTTCCAGGGCGACATGGCCAGTGCTGTCCTGGGTAGGGGAAGGAAAGGGAGGGGAGGTGGCAGGCGGAAGGTAGCTTGCTTGAACATGAAAGCAGGCTTCATCTCCCATCCTGTTCTCAAGGGCTGAGGGATCAGGGATACAGGGGTCAGGATATGAAAACCGGGAATCAGGGTCAGAACTACGAACCCATGAAACAGCCCCATATATTAAATGGAATATGGGGTAAAACTTAGCAACCTTTAAAACTCCCTGTTTACAAAAAATAAAGCCTTTCCCCAACAGAATCCCAAAACTCCACTTGGTAAACTGAATTAGAAACATTAGGAAACTGCTTTAAAAGCCAGTGAATTAAATATTTTAAACTTCCCTTAACAATTTTCCCTTTAGAATGAGAACTTCCCTAACTCACACATATACATCCCTCTCAGCCTGAGACAACACATTTCCCATGACTCCCTTGATATAAAGGGATCGCCTCCCCCACAAGATTTAATCCAACAGGGACTTGGATCCCAAGCAGCTCCCCGCCAATACCTCACTTCTCCAGCAGCTCTGAGTGCAAGTCCCAAGAAAATCCTTGTGGGTGTTGTCAGCAGAGCCAGTTCTCCAGCAGCTCAGAGAGTGCCAGCTCTCCCCTCACCAAAAAGCTCGATAAATACACCCATTTTGGGGGGATGGCTTGATCTGAAGGCGTCTTGTGTCCAAAGACGGCTGTCCAACAGGTTTTTCATCTTCGGAGTCGCTCTTCAGAGATAGGGAAAAAAAGTCCTGTCTCTGTTCGGGAACACCACTATGTTACAGTGCATGTGTGGTAACACAGTCCTAGAGAGCGATTCCACGTCTCTAAGCCCAGAGCGCAGGACTGTAGTGGCACTGACTATACAGCAAAGGGACAGGTTCTCATTTGGATATCTGAAGACTGTTTATTCAGGGACACAAACAGGAATAGCGAAGGGGTCAAGGGACGCAGAATAGAGGTTTAGGGACGAGAACAGCTTTGAATAGAATCAAGGACGAGAACCAGGATCAGGCCAAGGGCACAGGGTTGTATATGAGACAAAAGGGGCAGATCTGAGGGTCAAGGGCCAATAGGGATAAAGGGAAGTGGTGCAGGGGGGTAAATAGGAACCAGGGGAAACCAACAGGGTAACAGGAGTGAACTACTGCCACAAAATTAATCCAGTGGAGGTTAAAGGAGGGAAGAGCAATCTGGAAAGGGTACATACATGGTG
Organism: Sylvia atricapilla; assembly: GCF_009819655.1. NCBI lineage: Eukaryota > Metazoa > Chordata > Aves > Passeriformes > Sylviidae > Sylvia > Sylvia atricapilla. The sequence goes on along the minus strand of NC_089173.1, from coordinate 1,966,766 downwards.
AACAGGGGCTGAACAGGGGTAACATCAACTAACTAACCAATAATGTAACAGAACTAAAAATATGTCATCATGTGGCTGCAAAGGCCCATGGGAGGGAGGCTTTTCTCACCATAACCTATAGGGGTGTTTCTGCCTGCTTGCATTGGCCTCTCCAGGGTTGAGGCATAGCTGCCCTGGTGACAGGCCCCTGGGCTTCCACACCCTGAGGGGGCCATCTCTGCTAATGGGCTGTCAAGGACTCTCCAGATTGACTCATAGAATTACATTACCCAATTGTGAAATTCCCCGCCCAGGGGAGGTACCAAACATACCCACTTGTATATAATCTGGGGCTTGGGACACCACAATACCACCACTGGATGCCCAGAGGACAAGAGCTCTTAACAACCACCACTGGACACCCAGAGAAGGACCAGAGCTTTCTACAGGATCACTGCTTCAGAAAGACCACATCCATCACTGCAACAGGACTGCAGTCACCATTTAATCAGACTGCTACCACAACCCTGACCAACAGGGTGTCAGGTTGTATTCTGGTTTTGTTGGTTAAAGCCAGTGTTTCTGTACTTTTGCCTTTATTGTAATTTTCCTATTAAAGTGTATCTCTGACTTGAAATCTCTTGAAGGTATTTATGTAAGATAATTCCTCCCACTGGTTTATCTTCAAACCAGCACAATTCCCCATGGTAGTAAATGCACATGCATAGAAGTGCCCAGTCTGAGTATGTGTGGTGGGTTGACCTCGGACTGCAGCAAGATGCCCACCCAGCTGCTCATTCACTCCCCATCCTCAACAGGACAAGGGGTAAAAATAGGATGAAAAAGCCTATGAACTGAGATAAAGACAGGAAGATTGCTTACCAATTACCAGCTTTCAGGAAAAAGATATGGGAAAAGGAATTACAGTTCTTTACTAGAGTGTATATATATGTAACAAGACAAACAACAACAATGGCAGCAACAACAAACAAAACCAAAAACCCAATAACAGCCTTCTCTTGCCTGTCAAGAACTTTGGTCTAGTTATAGTCACAGCCGGAAGAGGATGCTGTTTGCTCCTGGTGAGGCAGGGTAGGTGCGATGATTCCCCCCTGGCTGCAGGAGGCACTGTGGCACGAGCTCAGCAGCCTCTCCACATGGCAATGGTGGCTTGGGCGATTGGGGAGAGAGACGATGGCTCCTCTTGCAAAACTCACGGGGAGCAGCTGGTCTCAGTGCCACTCGGGGTGGCAAACTGGACTGAAGCAGTAGCCTCAGAGCACCAGGATGGAACACCTGGGGTGGCAAACAAAGTGTAGGAAAAACCCTGAAGTAGTGGAAGGAACAGTGGGGGGCTGGGGCGGATGTGGAATGTCGAGATAAGTGTAGCAAATGAAATTAATAAAATGTAAGAAATTCCCATTTTTTACACAGTCTGTCATTTGTTAGGAAGGTTATGCTGTTTAAAATGTTATGCCAGTTGTACCCTGTCTGTTAAGAAAGTTATGCTGTTTGTACCAAAATTTGTACCCTCAAAACCTTATTCCAAGTTGTACACCCCACCTAAAACCCCAGGTTCCCTTCACCTTCCCTCAGGCTAGGCTGTCGCCATTCCCGCCGGCTCCTCGAACTGCCAGCCCCACCTAATAGGAAAATCCAAGAACTTCCATGATGCACCGCTCCAAAACCGAAGTGCAGTTGCCGGCAAACGGACCCAAAAGCCGTGACCCAGCACAAAATCCAGATAAAAGGGAGACACTACAACACCGAGAAGACCCTCAGCTACCTAAGGACTGAATTCTGCTTCTGCCACCTCGCCATGACCAGAAAAAGACTGAGCAAAGGTGACACCTCTAGACCACCCGAGCCCAGTGAGTTTCTGGGGATTCCCGCGAGGCTGGAACTCCCAACTCTGTGGCGAGAGCAGCAGATTCGACTGGCACCTCCTCCTCAGCGGTGGCCTGAGTGGGAGCGGCAACCCCTCGAGTTCCCCCTTGAAAGAGCTGACTAAATAAAGGCCTTTCAAAGGATCAGGTCTCCTGGCCCATTTTTAACAGCAAAAACCCCCTGAAGCAGCAGCAGAAAACAGTGGGGGCTGGGTGGTTCCTGGAGGAGAGACAAGGTGGTGATGGGGGGAGGTATGTTGTTTCAGGCTTCCCCCTGGCTCTCACGTGTCCTTTGTGATGTCTTGATGATGGCAGAGGCAGTGGGGCTTTCGCAAGCAGCCAGGAGGTATTCCCTCCAGAGAGAGGGAGGTGGTGAGGGTGCCGGGTTTCCCCTGAGGCACCCAAGCAGATGGTGAAGATCCCTCCCAGTGAGGTCGGGTGTTGAAAGGTCCCAGTTCAATGGCCGCTCTTGCAAGCAGAGGCTCATCCACGGTAAGGAGAAGCGGTGAAGGACAAAACTGCGCAGTAGCAGTGAATCCTCTGGGCAGAGGCAGTCCAAAATCAAAACCACAACTGTCTCCCCTCCAATCGCTGAGGGAGAGAGAGAGCGAGTCGAGCCCAGCTCCTGATCCCCAGACAAGTCTCAGTCAGCCTCCTTCCACCCCTGCCCATTAGAGTATGTGAGCTGACTCCTTGGCTAAGAGACTGCAGTAAACTGCACCGCTTCCCCCCTCCTCCCCATCACAGCCATATCTTTTGTCTCTTAAGTACAGCCATTCATTATCTCTTCGGCGCCAAATGGGATAAAAATTTACTGAGAGAAAGAAAAAAAGGAAAAATCTGAACCATCAACAGGGATACTTCGGAAGTCTTTGATGGTTTATGACATCTTCTCAGCTGCCTCTCACGTCAATGTCCCATGTGTGTGTGTCCTTCCCCAGGTGGAGGATTTTACAACTGAGCCAGCTTGTGTAAGGGAAGATGGATGTTCATTGCCTCTTGTCTTGGTTTGAGACAAAATTTGTGAGGAAACTTTCCAAAGCGGTCTCCTCTCAAAAAGCAGATTTCAGCAGCCCCTCCCCCAACTGGTTTGGGAGAAAGACCTTGGAGAAAATGGTGTTATAAATGCATATATTATTGGCTTTTCGCAAACATTAAAATGAATGATATATATATAATGTTGGAATAACTTTGCTGCATGAATATAGTTTTTATTTCTGCTGTTAACAAAACTTAGAAATAGCTGTGTGATAAATATATCTTAGGCCATAGCATATTAAAATGGAGATTATGTGATGTTAAAATGCTTTTATTCATGTAACTAACTCAGAGAATGGTGAAGGTTATTTGTGGATTACCCTATCTGGATGAAGATAATAGTGACAGAAACCAGAACCTCAAAGGAAGAATTTATTGACTCTTCATTATCAGGGAGGGTAAAAAAACCAGTGATATATGGAAGACTTTAGAACTCAAAGACAAAGTGAGTTTTAAAGTAGGTATGTAGTTTATTCAGCAGCCAGGGGCACAGGGGATATTTTCTCCAAAGGCATGCGCCCACTCACATCTTCTTTTTTCCTCTAGAGTGTTACATATTGTCACGATTCGCTAATGCAAGCGGGGGTCGTGATGGTTCATTAAATGATCTCAGAGTGCAAAAAACATCACAGAGGGGATTTCAGTATTAATCAAAACAAATGTACCTTTATTGAGTGCCAACCAGCAAATGCGATAGAAGGATTTGAAAGGAAATAAAGGATAAAGAGAAAAGAGAAAGAAAGGGTGGGTAATAGCTACCAATGGAGAGACAAAATCCTCGTGGTCTGACCAATAGATCCTAAATCCTCGTGGTGCGGTGTGAAAAATGAGTTGCACTTTTTTTAAAATAAATTTATAAGTTTAATTAAAAAATTAAGAAAATAGACAAATTAGGAGACAGAATAAGCGAAGCCTCTCGGCCAAGGGGGACTTGGCACAAGGTCCACCCAAAGCCCACCTCACCCTTTTAGGACTTCTATCTTTAAGGAGTGCTGTGTTGAATATTCAATAGATGTTAATCAAACATTCTTCTTTTGATCAGTTTTAAGTATTCCCGATTATCTTATCTAATCAATTTATTTTGTGGGTGGCTCCACTCAGTCTGGTTACATGGGTGTAAATTTTCTTCTGAGGTTCTCTGTTTTTTGGTTTTTTTTCATTTGGATGAGAAAACAGAAAGTTAAGAGGTTTTTTTATGAAGGGTCACAAGGTTAACCCCCCTCCCATAACTTCTGGCTTGCTGGTTTAGACGTTACAAAGAAGAGATAAAAAACCCACAGAAAAACCCCTTAGTCTTAACTCTCTGGTATAATCAGAAAATACACATTCATTACCCTTCTAAACTCTTATTAATAAAATATAATACAGTGTAATTATACATATAGCCATGATGTTAATATTTGCGAAAAGCCAACTATATAATATACATTTTTAACATCCGGCCAATAGATCTGTCTTCTTCCGTGGGGAGATCTCAAAGTCTTTGGTTAACTCAGGGGTCTTTATAGTCCTTTCCAGAGCTACAGGCAGTTGGCCAAAACATGGGGAGATCGTTACGGTGTGTTCATTTTGAGAGAACAAGAACAGGTTCAGCCGTCAGCAGGTGCAGTCAATTCACCATGACTTGCCCATTGTTCCTGCTCAGGTTCTGATGTTCCAATGGGAATGTGTGCTAGGTTTTTCCATTGAACACACCTACAGGCAACACTTGTGTGATAGTTTAGCATGAATGTGAAAGTTTTTTTTTCTTAAGGAAGTTCTAGCATGGATTGACAGTTTGGCTGACGAATAAGAGTGTTGTATATGCCTCTGGAGACCCAGTCTTAAATCAAAAATCCCAAGTGCCTCGTCCCTTTCCTTTTCTGGCTGGCAAGGAGCTAACATCCCCTTGTAAGTCAGAAGTTCTGGCTGGGCCCCCCGGACCAGGCCTGGCACGGCCTCGGGGGAGGCCACTGCCTGTGGGAGAGCGGCTGGGGCTGGCTGTGTCTTCTCTCTTCCCTCCCCCTGGGCTCATCTGATGGGGAGAGGAAGAGGATTGCAGATCAGCAATGCTGGCCCCGGGCCAGGGGCCATGGCAGCCGTGCTCTGGGCTTGGCTGCTGGAGCCTCTGGTACAAGGGAGGAGAGACTTTTGAGAACTTTTCTCCAGTGTTGTAGTCCAGGACATCCTCTTGGATGACCTGAGATCCAAGGAAGAGAATTTGAGCCCTGGACAGGGGGGTGTGGAGCTGGTCCAGGGGGGCTCGGAGACCTTGGCACAGAGCCCAGGAAAACATTTGGTTTGATTTTAGTCCATGGGAGAGGCTTCCGACACAGAGAAAGGAATTGCAAACCACTGGGATGTGAAAATAGTAGTTTAGCACAGTAGAAGATGCAAAATTCAGTAGTTTTAGGGTTCATAGAATAAAGGTAAATGGGGATAAGATGGTGGAATTTGAGTGGTACCTCATGTACTTCTCCTTCTTCCTCGTCGTCCATCTTTTGGGGTAGTGATGGCACAAAGTAATTAGAGTTGATTTGGTCAAAGTAGAAATGACACTTTTAGTGTGGGCACTGGGCATTGGTACAAAAATAGTAAATAAGTGACACCTAGTTATCTGTATAAATGTAAGGGGATGTCTCATTGGTGGGCAGTCACCTCGTGTCCCAGCCGCTGTACGGACCTTGGCTGGGAGCAGAGAAAATTCTGAGATACCAAATAATAAACAACACGAGAAACCTGAAAACAAACCCTTGAAGACACTGCTTTTTATACCAATGCGACTCGTGGCTTTTAGGGGGCCAAGGACTTTAAACAATCTAAATCTTGGGTGAGGAAACCCTCCCCGAGATCTGGAGCTCTAAGGAGCTGATCCAAGTTTGAGTCTGCTTTAGATCTGACCAGGGGTGGAGGAGGGTTTGTCCATCAGCGTTCCTGAGCATGCTCCCTCTCCCCCTTCCTCCCCCCACCATCACCTGCAGCCTTGAAGTTCCATGAGTCAGCTAAAGGGGGGGGGGGGAAGACTCTGAGCAAAGACATTAACCCTTTTCCCTCCTCCGTAGAAGACAGAGTGATTTGAAATATAGAGAGACAGCATTGACACAAAGTCAGTGAAAGAACTAAGAAAGACTATTGGAAAATGTGATGGAAGAAATGGACCTTTTTGACCAGACTTCTCTGGATGTGAATTATGGGGTAGTGGACTGTTTTTGTAATATCCTAATGCTGATTGGGGGAATGCAAGTTCTAGCCAAAGGGTTGTGTGTATTGATATACATGGGTTTTAATTGAGAATTTTGAATAGAATATGTCCCCAGATCCTGAGAAAGAATAAGGAAGTCTCTATTTCTTTTAAGATAGAGGCAATTTTAGAGATATAAAAAGAGAAACCTTGTTTTGTACTAGAAAAGCATTCTTAAAATAATACCCCAAACTTGCAGAGGCCCATAAATAACTGGGAAAACTGTTACATATATGGGACTTCACAGAATCTGCAAAAAATCTGGGTGGTTGCAGATTTGTGGCATTGAAAGCCACCAGACCTTTACTTGTGGCATGTTCTCCATAACTCTATAGAGGCTTCTCTCCCAAAGTGATGTAAGATCACGTTTAAATGGTATTAACTGACTGAAAATCATAGTTTTCTCTCTGTGTTGAGTGAAAAAGTAAACAGTTTGAGGTGGGGGGGGGAGAGGAAGGTATTTAAATGTCTCATTTTTTTTCTCTCTCTTTTTCTTTAATGTATGTTAATAAAATCTGTCTATTTTTACTGTTAAGTTATACCTGTTTCGCCTTTTTCTCCCAAAATCCTATCTCCCAATTAATAAACAAAATTTAGCAAATGTAAAACCACAACATAAATAACTCAAACTAAATATTTGTTTAAAACTCAAACTAAACTCAAACTAAAACCACAACAACTTGGCAAAGTCCCACCTCAGCCAGGCCAGAACTCCTGTGTTGGGATTTTAGAGTCCTTTTAGGGGTTTCAGTCTCAGTCCTTGATGATGGTCGTGAGGCAGATGAGGGATCTTCGGACCGTCTCTTAGACATATGCATCAAGTTTTGCAATACACCTATATCTATTCATTCTCTTACTCCACCCCACTTCATATGTCAACCATCTTATCAGTCCTTTGCACCACCACAGTTGTCTCTGGTGGTCTTCTCAGGGGTCCCAAAGGATGAAGTAAAGTGGTCTTCCTCAGAGCTGACCTTCTCACCCCATTCCTTTGCTCATGTTTACTGATCCTTTGGCCACAGTCAAAGCCATGAGGCCAGTTTCCTTTGGTTTCTTGGGCCTCAGGACCCTCATTATCTCAGCATCCTTGGCAGTTTTGCATACTCGTGTCCTATTCTTGGTAAACATCCTTCCTCTTATAGGCATCCTTGCATTCCTTCTTGCCTTTCTTGCACATAGTCCTGTCCTTTTCATTCTCAAGCAACTAATACAGTAAAAGACACAGCAAATATTAAGCAATGTACATCATCTAAATGCCTATTCTTATTCAATACCTTCTAATTTCTGTGATTAATTTCTTCTAGTTTCCAACCCCATGTTTCAACAGGATGGAACCACAAAGAGAAATAAAACATTGATTTAATCTACAAGATGTTGTGAAGACAAGTCAAAGGTTAAAACCAAACAAAAGAACATCTAAATTCAAAGGAATGTTAGAATAATGCATAATGGTCTATGAATATGCAACAGGCTGATAGAAAAAAAAAATTTAAAGGGTGTTTCCAATGTAGTAAAGTGTGCTCTCAGCTGAATGCCAAGCATTTGACCACTTTCTTTGTTAAACCCTTTTTTTTATTGCTGTCTTTTTTATTAAACTTTTAAAAATTCAACCAGGAAAGCAAACCTCGTTTTTCACAATGGAAAAAAAAAAAAAACAAAACAAAAAAACAACTGTTTATTTAACAAGCAAAGTATTCACAAACATGAGAAAAATGAAGAAAATAAACAATGAAATCTCTCATTCCTCTGAAGAGATGGCAAATTCAGAGTCCTGTAGTTCAGAGAGTCTTTTTGTGGGTGTGTGTTGGTCTCGCTCAGTCTCTCCAGGGCTCGGGCCAGGTGTTCAGGCCTGGCATGCAGCTTGGGAGGGCCCCCAAGCAATTGTCTTGGTATACTGGATTGGAGAAAAACTGAACAGTTCCAGAAAAAGCCACCGTCCCAGGAAAAACTTTCTTGACTCAGCTCACAGACAAGAAACTAGCTTAAAAAGCAAAGGAATGCTGTCCTCCTTCTATCCATGCTGCAGACAACACGCCAAGAGGAAGGAATCTGGGGGAGGAAGTGAGCTGTGTACACACAAACTGCGCACGACCACTTCCCCCTGCCTTTGCTCTCAGATCTAATCTTAAAGGCACAGAACTCAATATCCAGAATAAGCAGATGGTGGGGGATACAATACAGCATCATACAGTCACCCTAGGACACCTCTGATCAGAGGTTATGCCACACACCCAAAAACTCTCCTCCTCACTGCTTGATTGGGGGGAAGTGTGTGCAAACCTGGCCTCCAATATTGAGTCTGTGGGCTATGGCTTCCCCCATCCCAAACCCAGCCAGAGTTCATTTTCAGGACAGCTGCTGGGTTTGGCTTTCTTGTGAATACATTCTTCTCCCTCTGCCTTGCTTACTTCTCCCTAGAACTGAGATAATTGGACAATATTGTCACCTTTATCTTAACTTCCTTAGGCTGCCTAACTCACAGCCCAAAGTTCCCCTCATGAGGCATATTCAAGGAGGAGTGGACTTTGGGGGTCACAGCTTCTTTATACAGTTTGGCCATAATGTGCAAAAAGTCCTTCAAAACAATGTTTAAGCCATTAACCATAACATTTCAGTCTCTCACAAGACCACAGCAACTACACTATCTGTCCCAGCAGTGAAAAAGAAAAAATGGAAAAGGTGAGTTACAGTTCCATATCATAGATCTATCTGTTAAGGGCAGAAGGATTTTAGTCCATGAACTGGTGGAACTCATTGAGAGGGCTTTAAACTAGGTTTGAAGGGGGAAGAGGATGCAACTGGGCTCTCCAGAAGCAAGCCCAGGGGGGTGGTCAGCCAGAGTCAGGGGTGAAATCAGTAGCCCAGCTGAAGTGCATGTATAGTAATGCACACAGCATGGGTAAAAAAACAAGAACTGGAAGCCATGGTGCAACAGCAAAACTATGATGTAGTCGCCATCACAGAAACATGGTGGGATGACTTGCATAGCTGGAGCGCTGCACCGGATGGCTACAAGCTCTTCAGAAGAGACAGGAAAGGGAGAAGAGGTGCAGGGGTGGCCTTTTATATTATGGAGGCTTTAGATGCCATGAGTATTGAAACTAATGACGATGAAGTTGAATGCCTATGGGTAAGAATTAAGGGGAAGGCCAATAAGGCTGACATCCTGCTGGGAGTCTCTTATTGACCACCCAACCAGGAAGAAGAGGTGGACGACTTATTCTACAAGCAGCTGGAGAATGTTTCAGGATCACCAGCCCTTGTTCTTGTAGATGACTTTGAGCTACCAGACATCTTCTGGAAACTTAACACAGCAGAAAAGAGGCAGTCCAGGAGGTTCTTAGAGTTTGTGGAGGACAATTTTTGTCACAGCTGGTGAGTGAGCCCACCAGGGGAGGGACTATGTTAGACCTGTTGTTTACAAATACAGATGGGCTGGCAGGAGATGTGGTGATTGTTTATGTGCGGTCAGAGAATGAAATCATGACTCGAGCCCTCTTGATCACGAGACAAACAGCCTGTTTTATTGTTCGGAACCTTCTTATATAGGGAGTTCAAAACTCTCGGGTCCAGACAACTGACTGGTCTGGGTTTTAACACCACCCAGTTCCTTGACCAGTGATGTGTCTGCTTTCTTGACAGAACACGACTGGCTGAGGTCCCCGCTTGGGTTTCACTGCAATCTATCCCTGCCTCATCTGAGGACTTCTTTTACTTCTAGGTTGGTTGAGTTTGGGGGTCTAATATGGACAAATTTATCTGTCCAGCTACAGACTAGTGTACTGTGACAATTCACACTTTCAGTTAATTTTAAAAAATGCAAAAGTTTTTTTTGTTATCTTCTGCAGGCGCAGTGCAGACAAAATGACAAAATGTGCTGGTTTTGCATTAATTGACATTTAGTGAGGAGGGAAGAAGCCACCCACAGAAATGATTTTTCAAAGAAGCTGCTAGAAGTTTTCTTCACTGCCAGCCCAAACCAATCAGTGGCTGTTGCAGATATTGGCATTGGGGTTTGAGCTACTACAGACTGGGCCTCCATCTGGGGCCTGTGGGGCCTCAGGCCTGTGCTGTGGCACAGCTGGAAATTCTGTTAAGGTGTCACATGGAATGGTGGATTTCTAGGTGTTGATAGATATGGTTTTGTAGTGTGAGTATTTTAGCCACCTTAACATTAAGCTAAACAATGTTTGTTTGCATTCTTTTTATGAACTGTCATTGTAAACTATGCTGAAGGATATAAAACCTGCCATTTGAAAGAGAATAAATGGAGAACGTTATGCTTAACCATATTGGCTTGATGTACGTTTCTCTTGTCCGGCCTCCTACTAATAATTCAGAGCCTCTGTGTCAGAGTCTGTCCAAGGATGTGATATGCCTCACGACCGTCTCCAATGACTGAGGACTGAGACCCCAGACTCTGAAAGGGGCCCCTGGCCTGGCTGAGGCAGAACGTTTGCCAAGTCTCGGAGGACTGATATGCGTCTCCATGAGAACGAAGTGCAGGAACAGTGGAACTGGTCACAGTGGATTGAGCCAAGGCTACTTGCCCAAACTGGTCTGCCTGTACCAGAGCATGGCACGTACAGTGTGCAGCTTGTCCCTGAGCACCCAACCTTGACGCAGGTGGCTCCGGTTTTGGCCCTGTGACTCTCCTTTGTCCCAACCTTGATGCAGGTGGCTCCGGTTTTGTCCCACCCTTGACGCAAGTGGCTCCTGCTTTGGCTCTGGGCCCCTTGCTTTGCCTCAACACAAGTGGCTCCTGCTTTGGCTTTGTGCCACTCTCTTTGGTCCCCACCTTGACCAACCTATAAAACCCTGGAGACCCCTGCTCACCTTCGTGATCATCCCACTGGAGAAGATTGCGTGTATAGGCATCTTGGCCTCGAGGACTCATCCCTCCACATTGGTAGCTATAATCCCCTTACCCTCTTTTCTATCTTTCTTACTATTCTCTATTTTCTCTCCCACTATCGCATTTTGGGGGCACTAAATATAGGTGCATTTTTTTGTTGTATTGAGTTGTCCCCCGCTGTGTCTTTTGTGCTCTGAGATCCTAAAATGAACCATCAGGTTCCCCGCATATGTTTGCGGACCCTGACACTCTGTCAACAGGTGGCTAGTTTGAATACTGACAACCAGTTCAACCAATTAAAGGGCTGAATACACCTCTCTGAGATTCACATTTTAAGACAAACAAACCTGGAAGAAGTCTGTTTTTCTTCCCACCAGCCAGGTAACAGGCTGGCCTGGCCCCCTCTGTGCAGCCAGGCCAGGCCAGGCCGGTTCGGGCTCTGCCAAGGCTCTGGGCCTCTTCCAGGCGAGCCTGCTGGGCCCTGTCCCAGCTGGGCCAGTTTCTCCCCCAGCTTGGTCAGGCAGACCCATGACTGGAATTAAACACAGTATGGGCCTGAGACCAACCATGTGGCCAGAGCAGCTGCCACCATTCTGACCAGGCTCCCTGAGATCTTGGCACAGCCCTCAGTGCGGCCTGAGTCTATCACCATGACTGCTACGGCCATCATGACCATCTGCAAACCCTGGGCAAGGCATTAACTCTTTCACTGCACAGATGAAACTTGCAAAACATCAATCCTCTCTCTAGTGAGAGAAAAGGAAAGGGTGAAGACATGTAGAGAAACAACATGAAGACACCAAGGTCAGTAAAGGAGGAGTCAAGTCCCAGATGGGAGGAGAATGAGGAGATGCCTTAGTCTTAGGCTGAAATTTTTTGTAAGGCCATGGTGATGTGTCACCCTGATTTTTCAGCCTTCTGATTGTTTTAATTTCTACTGGAGCTTTCTCACGCTTGTGACAAAAACAAAGACTGATATTTTGTAAATAACACGTTCTTTCCAGGGGGAAGGACAAATTGATGGACTTCTGAGTTGACCACTGGGATCTGAGGGGGTGTTCCTCTCACCCCCCAATCCTTGACCAAATCCCAAAAACTATATAAATTGAGATTCCCAAATAAACTCTCTCTTTTCCTTTTCATCTCACAACCTGATGTATGAGTGTGGTTCTTTTGTGTCCTCTAGTGAGAGTGATGGACTGTGATACACTAGAATATCCCTTTAATTCATGTAAAAAAAGCAGGGGGGGATAGAGTGTTCAAATTGTAGACATGAGCAAAGGCATTCATGCTGAAGCAAGTAAATCTTGAAGTAGCTGTCATCACATGAGAAGCTTAAACAGAAGGAGAAATGAGAGTGATGGAGACCCTTTGCTCCCAGAGAAAGAAAAATACCTCTGTTCCCAGAGATGGAGATGATCTCAGAGATAGATGAAGAGAACCTTTACTTTTGAACAGCTCATCCTTAAAATAGTACCCCATAAGTTTGACATGGCCTATGAACGCAGCTGTGGGAAGGCTGCAGGAGGTGAGACAGACTTCACTAATGCAGATTTCCAGGCGGCTGCCATTCGTGGAATTGAAGCCATGAGAGAACTGTTTTCTTGTGGAGAAGTCTCCATGACATAGCAAGAAAGACTCCTCTCCCTGAGTGAACTGATGAAAGACTATTTTAGAGGTGGTAAACTGACCTAAGTCCCAGGTTTTGTCTCTGTATGTTGTCAGTGGGAAAGGAAAGAGGAGTTGAGGGGGGGGAAGAAGTGTTCTGAAGGTTTTATTTGATTCCTATTATTTATTTTCTTTTCTTTCATTTCTATTTAAATAAATTTTTCTTTATACCCTTTAAAGTCTGAGCCTGCTTTGCTCTCCTGTTATTTCTTATATTGCAACAGAAAATGAGTAATTCTAGTGGGTGCCCTGGCATTTGGCCAGCGCTCAACTCATCACATTATTTGGTGTACCAGCCAGGAAACTCAAATTGGCAAACCAAAACCACTACACAAAGACAGCATGAGTTTAATTTGAATGAGGCTTTCTATTCAATTTGAAAAACCCAACTCTCGTAGCCAGCGATGTATCCTATGTGTCACCAGAGATGCAGCACTCACATCTAGGAGCTGTTAGGCAAAACCCACCAATATCACAATCCTTTAGGCTAGCATGTTACAAGCTAACTGCTTAGAAGTTACAAAGTTACAACCTAACACTAAAAACGGTAAACAATTCAACTCAAAAACATTTCAATTAAAAACACATCTTTCTGCCACTGATGTCTCCCAAATGTTTGAGTGTTGGAGTTCAAGTAGAGTGGTGGGTAAATTGTCTTACCATTGACAATCTTCTGTTTCTGACAATCTGTTGGCTTGCTAGGTATTGTTGTGAATGGATTTTAAAGTATGAGAAAAACATAAGAACATGAGAGCACCCAAGACTTTTGAGGCAGGTGTACATCCACTCTACACTTCTCCTCTTTTCTTTGTTTAAAGAATTATAACAGGAATAAAACATAGACTTTAGAACAAAATTAAAAAGGTGAAACTTATAACTGCCTATATACTTTACCATCACCCAGAGTCTGCCATTGCTGAAGACCCTCCTTTTCACAATGAGGACTTGAAAAGCCTGTTTCGGATGAGGTCTTCATGTTTATGTCAAAGGAAAAGGGATTCAGCTTCTTCAAAGCCAAATCAGCTACTCAAAGTGACTTGCTTTCATTTTTAGCACAGAAACACTTGGGTTTGATACTTTTCCTGCCAGTCAAGACCATAGCCTGGCCAGCACTAAGACCTAGACTGGGCAGAACTTCTCTATCATATATTTAAAAGAAATCTTGTAGTAATAATTCACAGAACAGCTGGTTTTGTCATCTTTCCTTAGCTAAATACTAATGATATTATAAAGAATTTATAAATAATTAAAATCATGTACATATATATACAACTCCTTTGAAAGTACTATTTACCTTTTTGTTACAAACAATCTAATTCAAAGGTATCAAAGGAAACATCTCTGTCTTAGATTTTATAAGTCATATCTTGGTATATGATTCTGCATACAATTGCAAAAACAGCATTAAAAGTCATGGTTATATTTTGATTTAAAAATAAGTAAACATATAAATTAGTATTTTAGGGATAGCAGTGACAGACCTGCTATATTCAGAAACTTGTTATTGATTTAAAAATTAAAGGTAATTAGTTGTTAGTGATTTTCAGCATGAAAATACTTTTGTTGAAATCCCATAACTGAAATTGTTAGATTTTTGGAAGAGGAATATAAGTACCTTGATGCTTCTTTTTTCTTTGGAGGGTAAAAACAGCCTAGAAAATTTTTGTGAGTTTTCTACAGAAGAAAATTATTAAATTAAACTAAAATGCTTAAATATTACACAGTATTATACTGAAACTTCAGTGCACATTTTAAAAGAGTTCAGGATTGTTAGGACTAAAGCTGTTAAAAGTACCTAGAAACCAACATTAGAATAGATATTTGTTTCTATGGCAACTGGTTTTTGTGTCTGATTATTGAAAATATTACTAAAGAAGATTTTAATGTATTTTAATTCTGTGGGTAGTCTTTTTAAGGTTGCTCTGTATGTTGGACACTCGGATTGCCACAGGTGAATGGGCTGTGGTGGCTGTGGTGGCTGGGAGGGCGCTTGCTGCTTCCCAGGGCCATCCTGCCTATGCCCTGCTCCCCGGTCCCAGTGGGGGATGGAGCACTGCTTGGGGCCTGGCCCAGAATGGTGGTTCTCGGCATAGCCGGAGTTGATTCAGAGCACTTTGTTGGGCTCCAGAGCTCTTGGGTCACTGCTGGGGATGCTGGTGCCAGCTTTTTGAGTTGAGGGGTGCTGACCTTTAGGCAAGCACTACATTTAACTTGAGGCACTGGAATAAGCTTTTGAGATTGTGTGATAACACGGAGGTTGTGGGAGTGTAGTTTGAGTAGTGTTGTGTGATTTCATAGGGTGAAAAACTTGGATTTGGGGTTTTAGTATATAGTAATGTGTGTAAACCAAGATGGAGAATATAGGGCGTTGTCTAGGTTCTTATTTTTCTTCTTCTTCCTTCTTCTTCCTTCTTCTTCCTTCTTCTTCTTAGATTTGGGTGGTTTTCTCTAATTGGGTGAAGAAGGTCTGCATTACGGGCCTCAGGTAGTCATTATTGGGTCAAAAGTATAAATAATATAGGTGTCACCATGATATTGGGTAATTAGCTCTTAAATAGCCTTGGTAAGAGTCAGAAGCACTCCATTTTGCCTCATTTCTCGAACTTGTTAGTTGGACCTAATGCCTCGTGAGACTGTAAATAGATAAGATATAATAAACAACCAAGACCAAACTCAACTTTGTTTCCCATGTCTTTCATCCTGACCTCAGCCAAGATAAAGCAGTCAAAACTGTAACAAATGGTGCCCCGTGTGAGGAAAACACCTGCTAGTGCCAGGTCAGGACCTCCCCGAAGGAAAAAAACAGTGGAAAAGCTGGCAGCGGAAAGCTGGGAAATAATAATAATGGAGAAAAGAAACAGCTCAGATCAAAAAACTTGTATCTGCGGGTCGGCTACAGGAATAACAGAGACCGAGGAAAAGAAACTGATGGTAAAGTCAGGCAGAAACTCCCTTTTTCTTCAAATACTCCTTCAGGGTTAATCCAGTGTGTAAATATGGGAAAGGTAATGTGCAACACACAGAAAGAAACAATGGACAAGTTAGAGTCCATGATTAAAAATCACCCTGTCTCTGTCTCGAAAGACCAACTGAGAGACCTCCTATGCTAGGTACAAGAACAATTTCCAGAAGCATATGCAGAAGTGCTTTTTAATACATTTCTGTAGGATTCCGTCAGCCTAAGGCTTTATAATGAAGTCACTCTTAGAAATGGCAAGGCTGCAAAGCTTCTCCCTATATGCAAGGTAGTTTATGAAACAGTTACCAACAGAAGTGAAGCGCAGAATCGCTCCAGTGACACTGAGCCTGCACACCAGAAAGAGGAGAAAGGGGAGGCAGCTCCCTCCATCCTGTCAGTGTCCTCAGCATTGCTGCCACTTAAAAGATCACTGATGAATACCCAGCAAGAGGTGGGGACAACCCCAGATGTTAAGAGATCCCCTAAGCTTTTGGAGGCCTTGCCCATAGACAGAGGACCCCATAAAATTCCGGAGAACGATCTGGGGAACGGTACAGGACCAAGTAAAAATGTCCGTATGCAAAACGTGGCTATAATGCAAACTCTGCAACTTGCATTAACTGCACAGCCATGCAGGTTTCCCCTCAAATAGAGCAAAGTTCCCAAGCCCCACAAGCCTGCGGTGAACAGACCGTCTCCACAGTGCAGGGCAGTAGGACCCATGCTGCTCAAAGCAAAGTCAGTAAGATGGGCAGCGCAGCCCCCTCACACAAGCCCGATGAGGAAGAGCAACATAAACTGGGCTGGAGCGGCTCTGCCACACAGTTCGGGCAGAGTAGGGGGGTACCTCCACAGGTACTGCAAGCAGTGCAGCTGCACAAAAACAGCATAGTGGCAAACCAAGAAGCAGGCGCAGCTGCTCTAGAGAATTTGCAGCAAATTTTAAAAAGACAAAACAGAGCTACGGCTTTAGCTACCCCTCAGACCCCAGCAGAGACAAGCCCAGAGCAAGAGGGGCTTGCAAGAAGACAGTGATCACACAAAACAAGAGAGGGGGAGAGTGAGTCAGATGCCGAAATAGTGGTTTTAAACTCAGACTCAGGAGGTGCAGGCAGCAGGTCTCTGGTGCCGAGAGCTGCGGCATGGGGCTACACACAGCCATCTGCCTTCATACAAATGCTGGCAGACCCCCAGAGTATGGCATAGGGGTTTCCAGAGCTCTGGGTTCCCCTGGGAGTTTCAGCAATTGCGAACACCACCCCCTTTGGGCATTCAGTCATGTACCATAGCACAGTTCCGCAAGAGTTCCTACGAGACCAGTCAGTCCAGTGCAGGGACTGTGCGCAGGAACTTTATGCTCCACAAAATGGCGACGCTGCACCCCTTTCCTGTACAACAAGATGGCAGCATCACACGTACTTTTGCCATACAGCAAGATGGCAGCACACTAGGCACTTCCATAAACAATGCTTGTGTGTTTCCGCCAGAGCCATTTTGTTATCAAGGCGTTCAACCTCCTACTGCAGCCTCACCGCTAGCCACTTCTATTATTGCACCTTCCAATACTTATAATATGCAGCATAGGCAATCACCAGATCTCCACACAGGAGGAGAAGGAAGGAAAACAACAATGAAGTTTGAAAAAGGAGCATTTCTGCAAGATACAAATTTACAAAATACAAACAGAGAATTAGTTCTATACCATCCTGTTACAGAAGTAATTTCAAATAATAATGTAAAAGGAAACCTTGACATGGCATCAACCCAAATAATGCCCATGCCAGTGAGATTTGGTCCACAAAATACAAATCCCAGACGGGTAGCACTGCCACACGATGTAATTAAAGACCTGAGACAAGCACTTAAAGACAGTGGCTTGGGTTTTCTCTACTTTAAACACCTATTGAAAGGCTTCTTTGGTACTTATGATTTAGTGCCTTATGATTGCAAATACATTGTCACTACAATTTTAATAGACTCACAATACGTATTATGGGAAGTCAAATGGAGAAGAGCTCTCATCACGTTGTGAGAATCTTATAATAGAGGGCCAAATGCAGCCCTTACATTAGCTCAGCTAGCTGGCAATCTGCCTCACGATAAACCCAAAGATCAAGCTACGGGTCTACCTCTAGATGTACTCACAGATATTAAACAAGCAGCTCAAAAAGCCATTATGCAAATTCAACCTGCAGGAGCTCCAGAGGGCAGTTGCGCAGAAGTAAGGCAAGGAGTAACTAAGCCATTCACCTCATTCATAGATTGTCTCACTCAAGCAGTTGAGAGGCAATGCAGTGATAAAGTAGCACAACCATATTTGATTCAAAGCCTGGGTTCTGCAAATGCCAATGAAGAATGCAGGCACGTTATTCATGCCTTACCTGGTGCACAACCAACTTTGCCTACAATGATAGAAGTTTGCAGCAAAATAGGTACTTCTGCACATGTAGCAGCAATCCAAGGAAACATCATGGGAGAACAATTTGGAAAACACCAAGAAGCTGCAGATCAACAAGACAACTCTATGGGAGTGATGGCAGCAGAACTCGCCAAAAGACCATGTTTTAAGTGTGGGAAATTTGGACATATTAAAAAGTTTTGCCCAGAAACTGCGGGAAATAAAAAAGCACTGAGTCTTTGCCCAAGATGCAGGAAAGGAAAACACTTTGCAAATCAGTGGCATTCTAAAGTAGACGTAGATGGAAGACCTCTACCTCTCCCGGGAAACTCCAAGAAGAGCGTGTCATGCCAATGCGCTAAGACACAAGTAGTGGTGATGGCACATCAGCATGGGACCCCTCAAGACACACAGTATGTGGGGAACCACAATGAGACTCCCTACGCATGACCATCTGCTGCTTCCCCAACGACCCAGAATTGCTGCCCCCAGGGGCGCAATGTGAATTGGCAACTTCCAAATTAACATATTTCATGAATGACAATCATGCAGTGATATCCACAGAAATCACTGGAACATCATGGAAGAGACAAGAATTTTTAATTATAGGCAAGGACAGAAGCAGCATTTTAGGGTTCATCATCTATCCAACAATCATCTCAGCAAATTAGAATGAGGAGATGACAGTTTTGGCTCAAGCTTTACGAGTTCCATTGATTATTCCAGAGAATACTCTGATAGCTAAGGCCATTGTTTTACCTCCCAATGCAATAGGTCAACAAGTCATGCCAATAGCAAGTCAGCAGACAGAGATGAAGACATAGACACTCATGTCTTCTTGATAAAACAAATAGGCCAAGACCGACCACAGATAACTTGTAATTTGACACTAAATGACAAAAAATCACAATCACAGGCATGCTGGACACAGAGGCAGATGTAACAGTTATTTCCTATATCTTTTGGACCAAAAGGTAGGATTTGATGACACCTTTGAAATCTCTCTCAAGAATTAGGGGAACCGCATTATGCATGCAGAGTGAAAATCCAATTATCATTGCAGGACCTGAAGGAAAGACAGCGATCATCCTTCCCTTCGTTGTGCAGATGCCTCTCACAGTGTGGAGAAGAGACATTCTATCGCAATGGGGGATAAAGATAGAAGTGGATTTCAAATGAGGGTAACTGAAGCACTTGCCACCTTAAAACTGACTTGGAAAATGGACAGCCCTGTTTGGGTGGACCAGTGGCCCCTAGAACAAGAGAAACTGAGTGCTCTCAAGAAATTAGTGAAAGAGTAATTGCAGAAAGGCCACATCAAGCCAACAAATAGTCCCTGGAATTCTCCAGTGTTTGTCATTGTCGTGGTTTCACATTCACGATATTTTGTTTATCAACAGGGAGATATGACTTTGGGAGAAAAAGGCAAAACAGGCACAACTTAAAGGTAAACACAGATAGATTTTATTAATATACACTAAAGAAAAAGAGAAAAAAAATCGAGACATTCTGAGACATTCAAACACCTTCCCCCCCTCCTCCAACCTGTTCACTTTCCCATTCATCACAGAGAGAAAACTATGATTTTCAGTCAGTCACCACCATCTAAACACGATCCAACATCACCTTGGGAGAGGAGCCTCTCTAGGGTTATGGAGAACACGTCGCAAGAAAAAGGTCTGGTGGCTTTCACAGATCCGCAACCGCCCAAAATTTTTGCAGATTCTGTGCAGTTTCACCCATATAACAGTTTTCCACGCTGTTTATGGGCTTCCATATGTTTGAGGTATCATTTTAAGAATGCTTTTCTAGTACAAAACAGGGATTCTCTTCCATATCTAAATTCACTTCTATCTCAAAAGAAATAGAGACCTCCTTGTTCTTTCCCAGGAGCCAGGAACATATTCTAATCAAAAATTTTAATTAAAACCCATGTATATCAATACACACAACCCTTTGGCTAGAACTTGCATTCCCCCAAGCAGTATTAGGATATTACAAAAACAGTCCATTTCCCCATACTTCACATCTAGAGAAGTCCAGTCAGAAATGTCCACTTCCTCCATTCCATCTTCCAAATAGTCTTTCTCAGTTCTTTCACTGACTTTGTTTCAATGCTGTCTCTCTACATTTCAATTCACTCTGTCTTCCATGGAGGAGGGAAAAGGGTTAAAGTCTTTGTCCAGAGATTTTTTATCTCCAGCGGCTTCTCGGAGCTTCAAGGCCACAGGTGATGGTGGGGGGGAGGAAGGGAGAGAGAGAGAGTGCATGCTCAGGAACGCTGATGGACGAAACCTCCTCCACCCCTGGTCAAATCTAAAGTGGTTCAAACCTGGATCACATCCCTGGAGCTCCGGAGAAAAGTTCTTAAAAGTCTCTCCTCCTTCGGACCAGTGGCTCTGGCAACCAAGGCCCAGAGCACGGCCATCGTGGTCCTGGCGCAGGGCCAGACTGCTGGTCTGCAGTCCTCCTCCTCCTCTCCCCATCAGAGGAGCCAGGGGGAGACAGAAGGGACACAGGCAGCCTCAACGACTGTCCTACAGGCAGGCCCCCCCCAAGGCACAGCAGGCCTGGCCCCGGGGAGGCCCAGCCGAAACCCCAACTCATGAGATGGTGTTACCTTTCTGGTGGCTGGAAAAGGAGAGCGAGAGGAAGCCACCAGAACCTGTGATTCAAGACTGTGTTTCCAGAGGTGTAAAAACACTCCCATTCGTCAGTAAATCTGTCAATCGCAATCCATGCTAGAACTTCCTTTTTAAAAAAACCCTTCACATTCATGCTAAACCACCACATCTTTCCACCCCTCGACTCTGGAAAACACAGGCTTAAAATCATTATCAAAATTACATACAACATACATTTCTAATCTACTTAAACTTATATTCCACCCCTAGATATTCTACTATAATTATACTTACCTCATTACTAATACTTGCTTTGCCTTTAAATTCTCCCATCCAATCTCATTTTATAATTCTCATCAAATTTTATCTCAATTTGTTCACCTCAACCAGGCAGAAATGGTGCATTGGCCTGGAAACCAAATTGAAACTACAACAGTCATTCACAAGAAAACTTCCAATTCATGGAGATTGCTCCATGACCTCAGGAAAATCAATGAGGTCATCGAAGAAATGAGACCACTGCAGCTTGGACTTCCTTCTCTCTCGATGATCCTAACAGAACATCCACTTGTGATCATACATTTAAAAGATTGCTTCTTCAACATTCCACTTCATCCAGATAACAGTCCTCAGTTTGTACTTTCCATCCCAAGCATCAACAAGGAAGAACCTTTGCAAAGATATCACTGGGTGGTTCTTCCACAAGGTCTCAAGAACTCACCGAGAATTTGCCAATGGTTTGTGGCACAGGCATTGTCCTCATCTTGGGAAAGTCATCTGCAAGCGATGATCATACATTACATGGATGATCTGCTCATTTCAGCGCCAACACAAAGAAATGCAAGAAGTTTGTAACAGCGTGATTGCATAAGTTTAGAATGCAGGACTAGAAGTTTCTCCATCAAAAATCCAAGAAGACCCACCATAGAAATACTTAAGATAGAGAATCTCAGAACAAACAATTAGACCACAGAAAATACAACTCAGGACCAATATCAACAATATACAGGATCTACAGTAATTTGTAAGAGACATAAACTGGATCAGACCAATCCTGGGCATCACCAATGATGAGCTTGCACCACTTTTCAACTTACTGTGAGGAGACTGCAACATTAAATCTCCCAGAACTCCTATGCCTAAGGCTCAAGAAGCCCTTGAGGAAATTGCTGAAGCTTTTCAACAAAGACAAGCACATCATTATGAGATGTCACAACCATTTTCCTTTGCAGTGTTAGGAGAAAAGATGCAGCTGTATAGCCTCATATTTCAATGGGACACCTCAAAGAGAGATCCTTTGTTAATAATCAAATAGACTTTTTTACCCTACAGATCTTCAAAAACAATCTTCACAGCATTAGAGATGATAGCTAAAATAATAATCAGGGCCAGAGCAAGATTGCTGACAATGGCAGGCAAAGATTTGCAACCAATTATCTGTCATTGAAAAGAGAATATTTTGATTAGGCATTCCAAAAATCAGAAGAATTGCAAATTGCATTGTTAAATTATACAAGTGTCTGTTAGATTCACTATCCAAGCCATAAGCTGTTGCAAGCAAAATTAGGTTTTAAGGAAAAACCCATGTTGAGTGAGGTACCATTAAATGAAATAACAATATTTACTGATGGTTCAAGAAAAACAAACAAATCAATCATAACATGGCAGAACCCAACAACAAAAACAAAGGAATCAGATGCTCACATAGTAGAAGGTTCTCCTTAAACTATAGAATTGGCAGCAGTTGTTAGAGGATTTCAATTATTTCAAGAATCTCTCAATTTAATTACAGATTCAGCTTATGTGGCCAATGTAGTCAAGAGAATAGAAAGGTCACTCTTAAAGAAGATTGATAATGAAAATCTATATCATTATCTTGTGCACCTGAAGAAAACTTTACAATACAAGGAAAATAAATACTTAATTTCTCACATCTGGGGCATTCCTCACTTCCAAGATTCTTAGTAGTAGGGTGTGCAAAAGCAGACAAATTGACAATGACTGTTGCAGACACTGTGCCAAACATCTTAAGGCAGGCAAAATTAAGTCACGCTTTTTTCATCAAAATGCACAAGCACTTATGCAAACATTCCATATTTCTAAAGACCAGGCAAAAGCAATCATAAGTGCTTGTCCTGATTGTCAGCTTGTGCAACCTCCTGTATCTACTGGAGCAGTGAATCTGAGAGGATTGCAGAGTCTGCAATTATGACAAACAGATATTACAAAATACCCATCTTTGGGGGAACTTAAAAATATTTATGTATCAGTGGATACTTTTGCAAGTGCAGTCTTTGCCTCTTTGCACACAGGAGAAACAGCAAAACGTGTGTCAACATTTTCTACAAGCATTAGCATTACTAGGTGTGTCTCAAAAAATAATGACAGACAATAGTCCAGCTTATGTGAGAGAAAAACGTAAGAAATTCTTAATAGATTGGGGTGTGTGTCGCAACTATGGCATCCCTCACTCCCCCACAGGTCAGGCAATCATTGAGAGAACACACCAAACTTTGAAATCCCTTTTGGAAAAGCAAAAAGAGGATAGGCAAAAGCTACACCTCAGATGTGTTTGAATAAGGCCCTGTATGTTCTAAATTTCCTAAACAGCTCCTTTGCAGAACCAGACCCTCCAATCATCAGACATTTCTCCAACACTACCTGGGCAAAATTAAAGGAAAATCCTTTAGTTTTAATCAAAAATTTAGAGACAAAAGAAATTAAAGGTCCATTTCGACTAATTACCTAGTGCGATGGTGCAGTGCCTAAGGGCTTTCGCCCTCTCTTCCTGGCCAGCTCTGGCAACGATGTCACAAAAAGGTACGGTCCTGTATTCGGGAATACAGTTCCGATCCTTTCAGTCCTTGCCTTAGCAGAAGTGTGAACAATACGAGAAATAAAGGGATGGAACTCCAGTGGGGAACTTCAACTGAGTTTTACTGAATCCACATGACCTCTCTCCACCCAGGAGTCAGCCACCAGAGTGCGCCGAACTTGTGGGCTTTTTCACCTTAAGTATGGGGATGGGAAACTGGGGAGGGTACAACTTGGAACCAATCCAGAATGGGAAGGGAGTGACTCCAAACCTAGTTGACAACCCATAGAACAAATCAAGAAACAAAGGGGGAAGGAGAACCTGGACCCCATCAATCACTCGCAGTCCTCACCAGAAGTTTCTAGAGATCAGAGTGAGGCTTCAAAGTGACAGGCAGGACTCAGGTGTCACATAACAATGATGGATTAATAACAAGCAACTGGGGTAAACCATTATGGGATAACACATGGGTACATGGGAAAAACCATTTTCAAACAGTAAAAGACAAACAGATGTACATAAAACTGGGAAAACTTCAAAATACACCACTACAACCTAGGGCAAAAGATATGCTTGTGTCTCCACAGGTTCTAGTCTGAAGTAGATTCCTTCAAAAAATGTGAAGCCCTATCAACTGTAGACACATGCAGATGACTCTAAGAACAGAGAGGCAAGCACTCAGACGTGAATAGGAGTCTCGAGAAATGTCTCTTGTCACACAAGCAAAAACTATAAACTTTAGGTGTGAGAATTGTTGGTATCTTAGAGTCTTGTTGACAAAAGCGTGGTGTGGATTGTGTTACGATTCAAAATTCTATACGAAGTATAAGGCTGTTAAAATTTAATTGAAGTAGACCATGAGAAATCAAAGAAAGACATAAAATCTGATCAAATATTATACTTGTGCCTTATTGATTCATTTTTGTCTTAAGTAACACTATCCTGCCTGTGAGTCAACCAAAAACCAATCTTTAGGTGACCTTAGCCAATGCATCAGGCCTAGATACCATTTTTTAACCTACTCAAGCCCAAAAAAGCCTTTCTTAACCTGTTTAGTCAGTTTACCAATAGACAATTGGCCAATACCGAAAAATGTCTCTCCGGTTCTTTCATGATTATTTACAAATCTCAAAGAAGAATAGAGTGTCTAGATCAAATTTCTCCCTGAAGCACCCTATGAACCTCAAGAATTAAAAATCAGTGAAAATAGAGTTTTGTATAATATTTGATTTTCCTAAGTCAAAACAAAGATAAAATTACAGATGTCACACCGTATCATATCTTATACAAAAACGCGACATCTTAGTGCAATTTCAAAACAATCTTGCACAAAGCACCCAACCATATCCCTTTGCAGTTACCGCAAGGGATCTTTCTCATTTGTGGAAATAGAGTTTAGCCAGCCATTCCATCAAATGTCAAGGGTGGTCCATGTAGCATTAAAGGACTTTGCTAACACCTCATGTAAAGATAATAAAAGAGCAGAAACATAGAGAAAAAAAGTTTGTTGAGCAATATAGACCTAATTGCAATAACAACTTTAGAGCTTAGAATTTTAGAAAAAGATTTGCAGCAGCTCTTCTTCTTCCTCAAGCTGCTTCAAGAGATGCACTGAAACAGTAAAATCAACTAGGTTGTTAGCTGAGCAAACAATCTCAGGCCATTTCTCTAGCACTGAATAATTTGTTAACTGATGTTCAAAGTGTGAGACATACAACTCTACAAAACAGACCAACGATTAATTTCCTTTTATTAGTACATAGACATAGAGGCAAAGACTTTAATAAAATATGTTGCATAAACCTTTCCAATCATTCAATATCTATACACAAAAGTATTCAACAGTTACAAGAAGGTATAACCAAACTCAAAGTTAAAAGAGAATCGTGGTTACATGATTTGTTTAGTTAACTGAGCCTTGCACCACTGTAGAGAGAACTTTTAAAAATAGGTATATATATACTGATTGTCATTGTGGTCATCATAGTATTCATGCCTTGTCTACTTCAGTGTATCCAACAAAGATTTGACAAAGCAGTCAAAGCGGTCTTCATAGTTCAAACAAGAAGGGGAGATGTTGGAACCCTGGAGGCTGAAGATTTCACTCTTTCTGAGCTGAGGGGTGCTGACCTGTGAGTATGCTGATCTGTGAGAATTCTTTTTTGGTTTGGGTTGCAATCAAAATGTCATCCATGTAGTGGTAGCAGTATGTCCCTGAAAATTGTTCTCTCACTGATGAGTGTGCCTGAGCAACATACCACTGACAAATTGTAGGGCTGTTACTCATGCCTTGGGGAAGAATTTTCTATTGATAAAGCAACAATAACGCTCCACTGGTGCAGCATTATTAATAGAAGACACAGTAAAAGCAAACTTTGGGGTATCATCTGGGTGTAATGGAATAGTAAAAAACCAGTCCTTTAAGTCCACAATCAGGATGTCCCAGGAGGTGGGTATCATTGTAGGAGATTACATACCAGGCTGCAAAGCACCCATGCTCTCGATCATGGAATTGATTTTTTTTCAGGTCATGGAGCAACCTCCACTTACCAGATTTTTTTTTATAACAAATACGGGGGTGTTCCAAGGGCTCATAGATGGCTCTATGTGTCCTTGAACCAGTTGTTCCTGTACCAGGGTTTTTAGGGCATCTAGTTTCTCATTTTCAAGGGACCACTGTGGTACCCACACAGGTTGATTAGTAAGCCATTTCAGGGTTAATGTGGGATACTATATGCCCTCTAATACAGTGACCTCTGGTAAAATCTGTCCCCACAGGGACTCCCCATGTAGATAGAACATCCCTCCCCCACAGGTTAAGAGGTGCAGCAGTGATGTATGGTCAGACTGTAGCTGTTTGTACTTCAGGATTTTTTACCAAAACAGGTTTGCTTCTTAGACTGTTGTGTGGTCCCTCCGAGGCCAGCAACAGCAGATCCTGCAGGCTCGGTGGACCACAATGGAGGCCAAGTGTGGGCAGAGATAATGGTGATCTCTGCCTGGGTCAATCATGCCACTGACCTTTATCTGCAAAGGTTTTGCTTGAGACGTCGTAACAGTACAAAACATATTACGTCTTTGCTCACCTACGATTTGAGTCCGGCACACTTGGGGCTGTCTTGTTGATCTAAAGCCTTGGTTTCCTTGCTCTCTAGAATCTTTTTTGGGGACAGAAGACTTAAAAGGAATGAGTTGAGCAATTCTGGGTTTAGCAGGGATAATCATGGGTGGAGTAGGGGTTGATACTATGGCTTGTATTTGTCCTGTAAAGTCGGCATCTAT
Source organism: Sylvia atricapilla (assembly GCF_009819655.1). Classification (NCBI taxonomy): domain Eukaryota; kingdom Metazoa; phylum Chordata; class Aves; order Passeriformes; family Sylviidae; genus Sylvia; species Sylvia atricapilla. The sequence continues at coordinate 1,940,042 of NC_089173.1, read as the reverse complement.
GACACCAGGGTGTACAAAGATATCTTGCAGTGTAGCACTGGATCTTCTTAGAAGCAGCGCATTCAGTCCTTTCCCTATGGGCCCCTGGGCCTCGAGAGGGACCTGATGTACCTGTAATGAGTTTATGGTTATTGGGATTGAGGTAGATACATCCATGCCAGCTGATCCACTTGTCCTAGCTGTGAGTTGGTCACACAGGCTTGTACCAGAGGGCGGGAAAACACTCATGTCATCACATGTTTTCCTTTCATGTTTGGTTTCCCGTTTCCCTGGTTCTGGAGAGATTGTCCATTAACATGAAATTTAGACCTGCATGCCTTGGTCACGTGTACGAATCTCCCACATTGGTTGCAGTTTGTATTCATACCCCTCTGTCCTTGAAGTGTCTCTTGTGGTATGGACTGGTGTGGACAGTTTGCCTCCACATGGCCTTGTTGTCCACATTTGAAGCAATGGGGTGTTTGTTTAACAGCAGCTGTAATAGTATTAGCTAACATATCCATGCTGTGAGACCCAGTCCCAACCTTAGCACATGAATTTATCATATCCTTTAGGGATGGATTCTCTTTAGATAATGCATCTATAATTTTCCTAGAGTCCTCGTTTGCATTATCTTGTGCTAACTATAGTATTGACTGGCTTCTTGCTTCACTGTTTGCTATCTGTTTTTCCACAGCATCTTGCAAATGTTCTATGAATTGCATATACAATTTTTTGGGGTTTTGTTTTATACTTGAATAACCTTGTGTAGGCACAGATATATTTGTAATTTTTGTCAGAGCTTGCATTGCTAAGTCCTTTGCTTGGGCTAGGGGGTTCAGGCGTGCTTGGGTTTGTGGGTCTTCCATGGGGAGGAGTCCCATAAGTTGGGAAATCCCTGCCCCAAAGCAATTGTGGAACTCTTGAATTTTGCAGTCCCTGGTTCTCTGCATAGGACTTCCAGGCCAATTCAAACATCATATCACTGTAGTGCAGAGTAAATTTACAATTTGCTTCATATCATAGGGGGTTAGTTCACTAGCAGTTATAAATCAAAGCATATTTGCAACAGCAGGCAACCCTAGCCCGTGTTTAACAGCCAGTTGGAATAGCTCTGAAAGGATTTGCCAGTTAAAAGGTACATATTTTTCAGGTGTTGTGCTATTACCTTGTATAACTGGGAATGCTGCTATTGTCCGTCCCCCTCCCCCCCCCCCCCCCCCCGCTGCCAGTCTTCTGATGGTGAATACATGGGTACAGAAATTAGTTCAGCCCTCTCTATATCCCCACATTTTACCGCTTTTTGTTTTACCTCCATCCAGAAAATCACCAGGTCACATATGGGGATGGCTTCCAACTGGAACATCAATGGGGCTGGAGCTGGTGCAGGCAGGGTTACAGGGGCTGGTGACAGGGTGAAGACTTGGGTTCCCTCTGTGGAGGTCTCATGTATTCATTAGTGATGTGGTTCCGTCAGGTTGTGCAAACCTTGGCTGTAGATGTGATGGTGCCATGACAGCAGCAGGAGTGGGGCCGGGACTGGGAGCAGGAGCTCCTGGTTCTGATGTATTTCTGGGTATGATGTAGTAACATCTGGGAATCTGTAGCGACATCATCTCGGGCCCTACTTCCGTGTTGCAGTGGCAAGGCAGGCATGGCCAGCAGAGGCAGGACTGTGGGTGAGGTCTGTGGGCTGAGTCAACCAGCTTCGGGCAGGGGCGGTCTGGGCATTTCCATGGTGATGAGAGGTGTAGGCGGCTTAGGGGGCAGGGGCATGGTCCCGGGAGCTGCATGGGGCTGTGTCAAGGTCATGAGCTTCTCAGCCACAATGGACGTGTAGTCTGACCCAAGATAGCAGCTCTGCGCAGCCAGGGGGTGACCCAGATCAGTGTGGCAGGCCTGTGGCGTGAGCAAAGGGCTTTTTGGCACTACACTGCACCTCCACGGTACAGGCATGGGGCTCTGGATGCAGGCATAGGGCTTTCTGGCCCTGCACAGCATCCGGGCACGGGTGCACCCTTGCCTCTTGCTGTGGCTCCACTCTGCACTGGGGCCCCACCCCCTCACATGGGCTGATTTCCTATTCTTTCTGGCTCGTTGTCACCTGCTGTAGTTGGTCTTCTCCGTTCACTGGGGCCCCATTGCAGAGGGGAGGGGGTGTGAAAAATGGCTTGGCTGGGAAAGGTGCCGGCGTAGGGGGTGCATTCAGGGCGGCACAGTTGTGTGGGGCCATTTTGTCCAGCCACCTCCTCTGCAGGCTTGGAAGGCTGCCCAATCCTCTCACTATCTCCTCCAGTATCCAGTCTTTGCCATGCACCCCCGTATTTAACAGTCTCGTCAAATTTAAAATAAGTTTCCAGGGCTTTATAATTTCAATTGCTTTTTTGTCACCTCTAGAGGCTGCTTTAGTTATGAATTGCCCATTTTGCACCCAAGTATTCAAAGCAAGGGTGGCCTCTTTAGTTGTGCCCAATCCAGGGTTCTTAGCCCACTTCAGTAAAGCTAGCAATGCCTCTGGATTATACTCCACCTCTCATTCTTCTAAAAGAGAGGACCATACCTTCAAGATTTGATGTTCCTGTATGGAGATCCATCCTCCCATGGCTCTGACGATTGTTTTCTTCTGTTTTCAGGGGTGGATACAGAAGAATTCCAAATTTGAGCGGTTTTCCACTGCAAACATCTCTGCCAGATGGTTTGGTTTTTTGTTTGGGTTTTTTTGTTTGTTTGGTTGGTTGGTTTTTTTGGGGGGTAGCTTTTTGCTTTTCCAGCTCCCAAGATGCTTTTCTGTCTCCCCTGCTTTTTACACAGAGATGGCTGCTATCCTCACACCAGGGGCACCATGTGTGTCGGAGATAGAAGCACGACATAGTACACACCAAGGGTCATCAGCAAACAGCCTCTTTTATTGTCCAAATCTTCCTTTTATAGGGAGTTTTAATTTCCTGGGCTTGGATAGCCGATTGGTTGGGAATCTGCACTGCCCAGATCTCTGGCCAGTGATGTGTCTGCATCCAGGGCTTGGATGGGGTTGGCTGAGGTCTCTGAGTTCTATTGTTCACCTAGGGATTTGTTTCTAAAACAAGCCAGGTCAGCTGAATTGGATTTGTTATGATCAGACTTATTTTGTCCAGCTACAGACTATCGGCTGCTGTAACACATACCCCTGGAAAAGCTGGCAGCCCACGGCTTGGACAGGTGCACTCATTGCTGGGTTAAGAACCAGCTGGATGGCCGGGTCCAGAGAGTGGTGGTGAACAATGCAGCATCCAGTTGGTGGCTAGTCACTAGTGGTGTCCCTCAGGGATCTGTGCTGGGGTCAGTTCTGTTTAATATCTTCATTGATGATCTGTGTTGTGGTGCATTTTGGATTTTGCCAAACTTCTGCATGCTTTTGTTCTTTGCTTTAAAATGGTTTTTCCTATGTATCCTATGTCAAACCCCTTTTTGATCTTTCCCAAGTTATGAGTCTTGTCCATCACTCTGCAAACCCTCCCTGAAGCCTGGAAGATTCTAGTGGGAATGCCACATGATTTGGCAGGGTCTCATTTCTTCCATTCCCTTTTTATGTATAGAATTGTTTTGCTAATTGTCTTCTGTCCTGAGTCACTCCCCCCCCCCCTTGGGATTGGTTCCAGACCCGTACCCTTCCCCTGCCCCCACCCCAATACATAAGGTAAGGGCAGAGTGGGAAACTCGCTCTCTCGCTTTTAATTGGTTTCCGCTCTGGTGAATAAACCTGAGTTGAAACCCACAAGAGTCCGCTCTTCATTCCTCACCATCACCACGCTTCTGCCCAAGGCAAAGACCCACTGGATCAGAAAATGTATCTCAATATACCAAACTGTACCTTTTAATGTGAGCTCAGTGCAAGAGCTGGCTGGAAAACGGGACGCAAGATCCCTGAAGGCAGCACCAAACCCCCACATTTTGGCGCCCAATTCGTGGGGCAAGCCTCTGCAGCTCGGCACCCCACGCGAGCAGCATGGCACCAGAGGCTGGAGCATGCAGTCACAGCATGTGCCTGTGGTAAATGTAATGGATAAATTCGTGTATATAATATTGTATCAAAAGTTTAGTCCATTAAAAAGCTACTCAAGGGTGTCTTCAAGAGTCCAAGGCCTATTGTGCAAGCTGTGAAACCACAACATTTGCAACAAAAATTACACAGCTGGACTGGAGATAGCCCATTCATCAAGGATGGGCCTCCACTTTACAGCTGCTCGACATCTGATATCAATCTTGGTATGAGATCCAGAGGATGATCAAATCAACACCCCAAAAGAGAAATCCAGGAAGACAATCAAATCATCTTTTCATACTTATGGGAATCCCTTTCAAAACCTTGCTTGGAAATAAAGAAATACATGAATATTTGTATTTTCAATGGACTTAGCCTCAGGATAAAAAACTGTATAAAAACCATACGCCGAGACCTAGTGTGTGTGGTCGAGGTTGGATGGTACCGTTGTTACTGTCACTCTGCCCACCCAGCATTCGATCGATGTTGTCCGATTTTATTGTGGCTTTTTAATTGGATTTTAGAAAATTGCTAAATAATTCTTTTATTTTGGATTGGCTTCTAATCATTTATAACATGCTGAAGAAGCGTGAGCATGAGGCAGCCGGCGTGGTTTCGTCCTTGAAAAAACAGACCCCACGGGAAAGTCCCCAAAACAGCTTTTGGAATATCCGGCTGGAATCGGAGTAAAGGACTGATTTGGCATGTCTCGCATCGCTAAGAAAACACTCTCAGCAGGAGGAAAGGTAGCTGCCAACACCCGGGCAGTCTTTCCAGGCAAGGACAACTCCTACCACCACGGATCCTCTCTCTCATCACATCAGACGGTAAGTATAGTTACTTTCATTTTTGGGGGGGTAACTAGTTTTGGAATTCCGATTTCGGAATAAAGGCATTATGCCTAGGGCATCCTCCCCTGTGAAGAAGGAATAGGGCGCCTTCCCCTGTGAAGGAAGCTGGTAGAAGCTGCGCAGCTTAAAAGGACATGACATAACGTGTTCCTTTAATAAAAATCCTGTCCGTGACTGATCTTTCCCTTGGTTTCGCTTTCTGCGCACAAGGAGCCGGCGTGGAGTTGGCTTTCGCAATCGCGATCTCTTTGTCTGTCCTACAGCGACACCTTGTGGGCATGGGAGATTCAGTTCTCCCCTGCGACCTCTAGCGTGTCTGGCTTTTTGCTTTCGCTTTTAGATTTTCTGCGTTTTCCGTGGTGTGTGCGAGTGCCGCAGGCTTTAAGATCTAGCAAAATATGGGTGGTAAATATTGTGCTGTACAGGAGAGTGGTTTTAACTGAATTTGTTCGGAGTTATCTTTAGCAAAAGTTAAATTTAAGAAAGGGGAACTGAAAAAGTTTATTCAGGTTCTATTTCATTATTTTCCCCATTGCTCCCTGGAGTTAACCAGTAGTGCTTCTTTTTGGGATACTGTATGTGATTTATTTTTGGAGATGGCCCGCGTGGGTGAGTTGAGAGCAGCGGAATTTATGTCATGGCCGCTGCATATTCACACGGCGTTCATACACGGAGGGGGTGAGATATTAATTTTGAAGAATTAAGGACTTTAGTTAAACTAGATATTGCTGAGGTAGACTTCCCTTTACTAATTAGACATTGTTGAGGTAAACTTCCCTTTGTTTAACATAAGCCGGATTTAAGGAACTGATAAATCAGGAGACCTGTCAACTTAATCAATAGACTCCAAGAACACAATGTGATCATAAATCAGATAGTCTTGAGAAAACAGGATCCAGGTGTCACCAACACTAAAAGGTTAAAAAGTCAAAGCGAGGAAGACCCATCTTACTTCATTTTGAGACCCCCACCCCATAAGAAGGACCACCGACCCATTTCAAAGAACAAACTACGCATGCTTAATTGCTTTTTGGCTAATTACCATATGAAGCGGGGAATGGGATGGACCAGAGTTATGAATATGCATTTGTGTTTTGGGTATTGAATACTCCTGTATGAAATGAATAAAATATAAAAGATTCCCATTTTCTTACAAAGTCTGTCATTTGTTA